>NC_080163.1:28373821-28506321 GCF_950295315.1 Erinaceus europaeus | reverse complement strand
GAGAAGCAAAGAAAACTCAAGAATACAGGTTCTGAATGGAAGAAAAAGTATGTGAAGAATTAGACTCTTACTATCTTAAACACTGGCATTTCTAAGTGTTCTTAAGCTTCAGTTTAGTTTCAGGAAGAACTTCATGTAAATTGTTTTATTTCAACTAGAAAAAAATATGTTAAGTGCTTACTGACCTAAAAAGAATAGTCTAGGGTGGTAGTGCAGTGGGTTAAACCTGTGTGGCGCAAAGCACAAGGACTGGTATAAGGATCCCAGTTTGAGCCCCTGGCTCCCCACCTGCAGGGGAGTCACTTCACAAGTGGTGAAGCAGGTCTGCAGGTATCTATCTTTCTCTTCCCCTCTCTGTCTTCACCTCTTCTCTCCATTTCTCTCTGTCCTAACAACAATGACAACAATAACTACAACAATAAAAAAACAAGGGCAACAAAAGGGAATAAATAAATAAATATTTTTTAAAGAAATATTAGTCTGTTTCTATACATAACACAAAGCTCTTCACACCAGAAACTACAGGCTTTCTGGTTTCTCTTCACTCCACATTAGTCCTCATGTGACATATAGAACATTAGTCTTCTTATGGAAATGGGAACTATCTACCCAAATTATTCATTTTGTAGATGAAGAAATGGAAATTCAGTGAATCTTGTAGCTCGTGTTAACCTTGATATTGTTTCTTATAAGCAATTAGGGATGCATTGGATCGACCTTCTCGTGGTGCATCTCGTGAGTACCCATTTATTGGGGAAACTGACGATCCTTCCTAGCTGACTGAATCCACATGGATCCCAGTCACTTTCAAAGCCAGCAACAAGCAGACATCAGGCTCAACCTGACGCTGTTGACTGGCTACGGAAGAAAGGCAAACGCTAGAAGAAGAAGAATAAGAATAAGCAATTAAACAGATTAGAGCTTCAATCAACCTAGAAGACAAGCAAGTTCTTAATATGTACATGCATGAAGATCTCACTGCATAGTTTATAAACCACTGTGACAAGAAAGTTTGGGATGTGTAGATTTCTCTAACCCAAGATCAGAGATTCCGTACTAAAGTAGGTTTGATTTTTGTGCCAGAGCTAGTTCAATTTTCAGGAATTTTGTGAACCATTGACATTCTGTTAATAGCTTGAAATGGGTTATAGTGGGACTACTTATATCATCCAATTTGGCAAGCACTATTCAAATTGAGTGGTGGTTGATCATTCTTCTGGAGATTTATATTTGTGTTGTTATTGTTGTTGTTGTTTTCCATTTATCAGCACACCACTGATTCACTGCTAAATTTTCTTTGCTATGTCATGACCCAGGAGGAGGTGCTCTGTTGACAAATATTGCTGCAGCCAATCCCCTTAAATTCCTTCAGTAAAGGAACAGTTACTGAATGTCAAGCATATTTCAGGTCTTCAACCACACCCTACCACTGAGCAAAATAAGTAAAAGTACAACCTATCATCTGCCCATGTACCTAAATGGAGGTCTTCATCTGGAAAAAAGAAACATTTGTTTCTAAATCTCTCAACAGGGCTCATAAAGCTTTATGGTGTCTGTTAAGAGTGACATGTTCAGCTGAAGACAATAGTTAACAAGTCAGGTCCTGACTGTAAAATTCATATAGAAGTGAAACTAAATAAATATGATGGTTTGAGTTTGTGACAGCACCATGAAACTACCCTCCAGTGAGATATTAGGAAGGATATAGAAAACTACTTTGGAGCAGGACTTTTAAGACCGTTCTTTCAACTGTCTGGGTCTAAAGAACACTCTAACTTATACTGCTCAAAAGTAAATGCCCAAATTCAAGAACTAGCTTAAAGTGCACAGCAGAGGATCCTGGCATAACTAGAACACTAGAACAGATGAGCAGCACAGAGAAGGGCCAAAGTTGGAGGAGAGGTAAGCAGAAACTTGTGTTTCCCTGAGATGGAATTTGATTTTTATTCCATGTATCCTGAGAAGCTACTGTAATAGCTTAAGTAGAAAATTAATCTGCAGTTTTAAAGATCACTCATGCTTCCAAGACAGATCTTCTTTATGTTTTTATTCCTGTTTATTTTAGAATCTTGTTCCTGAAGCTCAATCTAGATCATCTTACCTCATTCACCCGTCCAGGTCCCATCCTTGTAATTATCTGGGTTTCCTTGAATTGTTTCTAGATTACTACCTGTTAGTATGCTTCATGAAATGATTCAAAGATAATTTTAGGAAAATAAGACAGAAAAACAGACATCCCCCCAAAAAAGGGGGTGATTATCTGACTTACTTGCTAAAGTCACTTTTAATTTGGAATCTCATAAAGATCCCTAGACTTTATGATTTTATAGTCTACACACTGAGCTACTAAAATCTTTTAAATGCTACCCAAATAATTCTGATGGATAACTATTGTTGAATACTATGCTTCTAAATGCCTAGGAGTTTAGCCAAAATAAAAATGGAAATGATGAGGAATTTCATATGAAGCAATAGCAGAAACATCTTTAAACTTGAGCCATGAAATATGGACAATATGGCCAAAATCAGTAAAAAAAAAAAAAAAAAAGGCATTTCTAGAGTTGAAACATGAGTTAAGTATCAATGAAAGCCAAGAAATTTAGAATATCACAATTACTATGTTTTTAGAAGTAACTATTTGCTAAATAGAGATGGGCTCCACTTCATTGTATTTCCACCAAGATTAACACTGGGACTCAGTGCTTTCACAGCTACTTGATCATTTCCTTTGCCCCTTTTTCTTATAAAGACAGAGAGAAATACAGGAGAGGAGAAAGACACATATGCAGTGCTGCTCTACTGCTTGTGAAGCTTCTCCCTTGTGTGGGGACCAAGGGCTTGAGCCTGGGTCCTTTTTGCATGTTAGTATGTACACTCTACTGGGTGTTTCACGACCTGGTCTTGTCCATTTCACGACTTCTCTCTTGTCCATTTCAAAATTCAAATCTAATGTGGAATAATGTGAGAGATATTTCCTATAATACCAACTACTACTCAGGTACTCAGATGGTGAAAGGAAACACAGCAAAGTTTAGAGGAGTTTTTCTTCCCTACCAGTTTGCCCTAGCAATTCCACAAAAAAAAAAAAAGAAAAGAAAGTGGCAAAGGGAAGAAGAGTAAACAGGAAATTAGAAGGAATCAACATTTTGGAGAATTGTAGTAAGAGGAGAAACAATGACTTACATCACATTCCTACAATCTACCCACCATTGTGGAGGGACTCTGATAATCTGCTATGTGATAGTATATGTGTGTTTTTTCCTCAGAAAAGACAAGGAACAACTAGCAGAATGCTGGTATTGAGTTTGGCTTTTCCCCAATTGTTTATTAGATGTAAATTCTCGATAAGTAATCACTTAGCACTTTCAACAACTTCAGAATGGAGATGACGATAAAAGCGACTTATTTCTGATGATAAGTGGGATAATAATTTCTGATAATAAGTGAGGTGCATTGGATCGACCTTCCCGTGGTGCATCTCGTGAGTACCCATTCATTGGGGAAACTGACGATCCTTCCTAGCCGACTGAGTCCACATGGATCCCAGTCACTTTCAAAGCCAGCAACAAGCAGCTCCTGACAGCTTTCAAGCTGTTGGTCTTACTCTTCGAGTCCTCCAACTTAATGTTGAGGGGCTGTCCTTTGCCAAACGCATCCTTATTGGTCAGTTGGCAATACAGCATCAGGCAGATATCATTTGCCTACAAGAAACACATATAGCAGTCGATGAAGCTGCTCGATTCACCATCAGTGGATTCGATTTAATATGCTATAATCTCAATCCTAAACACGGCTGAGCCATCTACGCCAAATTGTATCTTGCGGACTTTTACCATACGGCCTCTTCGACCTTCTACGACTCCATTACTATTGGAACTATTCAGCTCGTCAACGTATATAAGCCTCCCAGTGCCTCATGGGATAATGAGGTCCTGCCTAGCCCGAATCACCCAGCCGTTTACGTTGGAGACTTTAATAGTCATCACCAAGACGGGATATTCCTCCACTCGAGCTGACGGCTCTATTTTAGCCGACTGGGCTTCAGTGAATGACCTCTCCCTATTATACGATCCCAAACAGCCAGGCTCTTTTCACAGTGCTAGATGGAATAAAGACTAGTCGCCCGACCTGTGCTGGATTAGCACAGTCAATGGCCAAGCCTTTCCCGCTACGAGACAAGTTCTCAAGGACTTCCCGCACATTCATCACCGCCCAGCTATCATCCACATTGGTCTCCAGCTCCCACTGATTCTGTGCTCAGAGAAACTAAGATGGAACTTTCGGAAAGCAAACTGGCGTCTGTTCAGTGATCATACCAACAAATCTATTCCTGCAATTCCAATTAACTCTATTCCCTCTGAAGATTCCTACAGGTGCTTCCACCAAGCCATCTTCAAAGCAGCTTCCCAAGCCATTCCTCGTGGGAGATGTGCTAACTATACGCCTTGTCTTTATGCTGAATGTGAGCAACTACTAAAGCAGTATGATGAGTCAGGCGACCCATATGTGGCTGACTGTCTCATTGCCTCCCTGGATGCAGCACACCAAGCCCGCTGGCAACAACTCATGGAAAGTTTGAACTTCATCCATTCAAGTAGGAAGGCCTGGATGTTGGTATGCATGAGACTCCTTCTGTTTCATTTGGTTTAAATCCCCCCTGCTTAACACTATTCTATTTACATAACCACTGCTAACAAGTTCCACCCTCCCTCCAGGGCATTTGTGGTTCAGTGATAGGATTCTCGCCTCATCTGCCCCCTCTTTGTCACACTCTGATTATCACCAGTCACTTTTCTCTCCACCCTCTCTATGTCACATCCTATTTCCACCCTACTTGGCAAGTATATATAAAGACAGCATTGTGAGTTGTACTGTACTGTACCTTTAGTTTAGCTTAGCTCGGCTTAGCTTGTGCTGCGTCCGGCATGAATAAAGAGATACTGCCTACAGCTCAACCATGAATCCCTGGTCATCTGTTACCCGCCCGTGAAGCCAGCCCGGAGAAAACAACATAACCCATCGAAAACAACATATGGCGCCTACAACGTGGGTCCGGACCTGTGCAACTCCCAGATAAGTGAAGATTTTGCCTACCTATGCACTATGGTCTTCTCTTCTACTTACGAAGAGGTTTGCCAAAGCCTCTACTGTTTCATTATGAGACAGTTTCTCTGTCTCTGGAACATTTTACTCTGGGCCACACTTGGGTTCCCTAACCGGGAACTTTGATTTCTTATGACCGGGATCATAGAGTTTGGGAGATGCACGGAGATTTCTCCTTGGACTTCCTGGATTCCCTCTCCCATGTTTCCTGAGGAAAAGGACTACATTTTGCTCCGGGCCACAGTTTGGTTCTTTATGACCATGATTGTAGACCTTGGGATATGCATGGGGATTTCCCCTGGGACTTTCTGGACTTCTTCTCGAATGTTTCCCATGGAGAAGGACTACTCTAGTTTGAGGAGCATTCTCCAGTACCCTGGCAGTTCCCAAGTATGGAGACACATGGTTAGTTCTACTCTCCTGATTGGATTCTTTCTTCGATGGGAAGACACTTTTAAAAATGGGTGCCTGAAGCAATCCAGCAGGAACAGTCAGAAGCACCCTAAATGGAATTTCAAGGAGCTTTTTGGACTAGGACGCCCTCCAGGGACTCTTAATCCTACATGGTGAGATCTTGATAATCTGGTTCAAGTTGTGTTTCATAAGAGAATGATTTGAATGACTGAATTTTTGTTTGACATTGACTTAAAAAAAAATGCTGGATGCAGCCATGATTTCTAGAGACATCCAGGAACAATCCAAAAATTGTTTTTTCCCTCCTATGATTTCTCATTTACGTCTTGACATGAATCTGAAACGTTTAATCCTGAAAACTGTATGAATTATGGGTGGGGCAGATAGTGCAATGATTATGTTAATTATTCTCATGCCTGAGGCTTTTAACTGTGGTTCTTCTGTTTACCTTTCCACATTTTATTGAGTTTAAACTGTTTAAACAACCTTAAAATCATACTAGAGAGGACTTCCAATTATAATGGAGTTATCAATTATAATAAACTTCTAATCTGCTACAAGTTTTGTTCAACAAGTAAGTGAATTTCAGCTGTCAAGTCTTCACATGAAAAAGCATCTACTCAAATGGAATTCCTGGAAATCCATTTGGACCCCTGTTCTCTGACATCGCCCACAAGATGGAATGATTACAACACACCCCCGGAAACCAATGATGAGACCTGGCACGACCTGAAGAAACAGATTCACAGACTCCAAAGCTCACTCTCTAAAGAAAAGCAGAATTCTGGTGTCCAACATTCCCCATCAAGACAGACGTGCAGCGTTTCATCCTCTGGCATTTTCTTCTGTGGTCAGCTACGTTGGACTGACACCTCCATCGGACTTACTGGTACATGCTGCTGTGTTTCTCAAAGACTAACTTCAGCCAATTGCCTTGAGACTTTATAGACCATGTCCCCTCACCTGCAGGCTCTGCCCCAGAGTCAGAAAACTCCCCCTCCTTATTAGGTTATGCCCACAGAGGCATGAAGAGCCCCAAGAGGCAAGAGATGCCCACAGAGGCAGGAAATGCCCTTTGAGGCAAGAGATGCCCCCAGAGGCATAAAGCACTCCCAGAGGCAAGAAATGCCCTTTTGCCTGCTAGGCCTTGCCCTTTGAGTCAAGAAACATTCCCCTTGGCATCACACTGGTTATTGCTGCTCGCCTATTTTGTTTTCCATGTCTTATGCCAGTTCTTTTGAAAACGCCTGTACGATACAGGTTTGTGTTCACCCCACAATGGCCATTAGTTAAAAAGAAAGGGGGAATTGTTGGTATGCACGAGACTCTTTCTGTTTCATTTGGTTTAAATCCCCCCTGCTTAACACTATTCTATTTACATAACCACTGCTAACAAGTTCCACCCTCCCTCCAGGGCATTTGTGGTTCAGTGATAGGATTCTCGCCTCATCTGCCCCCTCTTTGTCACACTCTGATTATCACCAGTCACTTTTCTCTCCACCCTCTCTATGTCACATCCTGTTTCCACCCTACTTGGCAAGTATATATAAAGACAGCATTGTGAGTTGTACTGTACTGTACCTTTAGTTTAGCTTAGCTCGGCTTAGCTTGTGCTGCGTCCGGCATGAATAAAGAGATACTGCCTACAGCTCAACCATGAATCCCTGGTCGTCTGTTACCCACCCGTGAAGCTAGCCCGGTGAAAACAACCTAACCCGTTGAAAACAACACCTGGAAGCTTCTTCATAGTCTGAGTGCTGGTAGCCAACCCTCTCCCATCTTCCATCCTCCCGTATCTCCAAACTCAGTGGCCAGTCACCTAACTCAAGTTGGACGTGCTAAGATCGACCCAGTCTGGAAAAGAGAAATTTCCCATGAGTGGTCATCCCACTTCCATTTATCTTGTCCATCTCCAAAACTCTCTCCCTTTACACTGTCTGAACTGGAAGACGCTTTGAAGAGGGTTAAACCGGGAACGCCTGCTGGCTATGATAACATCACCCCAGAACTCATTCTTAACTTGGGCCCCGCGGCAAAGAAGTGGCTCACTACATTCCTGTCCCACATCTTGGAATCCGAATCTATGCCCAAAATTTGGTGCCCTGCGAAGATAATAGCAGTTTTGAAACCAAAGAAAGACCCAACACTGGCCGCCAGCTATAGACCAATTTCTCTCCTCTCCATGTATTACAAACTCCTTGAGAGGCTGCTTCTGTCATGAATTTCTCCTCTTACAGAGAAATTCCTATCACCTGCCCAAGCTGGTTTCCGCCCAGGAAGAGCTACCTGCAAACAAGTCCTAGCCCTCTCAACTTACATTGAAAATAGATTCCAGAAGAATTTAAAGATGGGTGCTGTCTTTTTTGATCTCACAGCAGCCTATGACACGGTCTGGCACCGTGGTCTCCTAGTCAAAATCTCAAGATGTCTGCCTCCTTGGGTGGCCAACACTATATCGTTTCTTCTCCAAAACAGAAGATTCCGGGTGCATCTGGGTGACAAGTCTAGCAGATGGAGACTTGTCTCAAGTGGCCTCCCCCAGGGCTCTGTTCTGGCTCCTACACTATTTAATATTTACATCAATGACTTCCCAGAAACTTCTTCAAGGAAGTTCATCTATGCCGATGACATCTGCTGTGCAACTCAGGCATCAAAGTTCGACATCCTCGAGAAAAGAGGAAACACTCACGAAAGACATGTCTCTGATATCTGATTACTGTAAAAGATGGTGACTAATCCCTAGCACTGCAAAAACGGTATCATCTGTTTTCCATCTACACCATGCCTCGGCCTTGCGTGAGCTTAATGTGCAGCTTGGCGATACGAGAATCCGGCATGAAGCCCAGTCAGTCTATCTTGGCTTTACTCTTGATCGCACTCTGTCATTTCACAAACATCTCATAAAAACTGCAGCAAAGGTGGGCGCGAGGAATAACATCATTGTAAGACTAGCCAGCTCCTCATGGGGTGCGAGCGCTTCCACACTAGGATCATCATCTCTGGCATTATGCTATTCCACTGCAGAATACTGTGCCCCAGTATGGTTCCGTAGCCCCCATGTCCACTTGGTCAATTCCAAATTATATTCCTCCATGAGGATAATTTCTGGAACCATCCATTCCACCCCGGTTCTATGGCTGCCAGTTCTTAGCAACATCGCCCCGCCAGATATTCGTCGGGATGTGGCATCATCTAAGTTAATTTCCCACGTCTATGCTCGACCGGACCTGCCAATATACGCGGATATCTTGCCCACCTTGTCCAACGCTTGACGTCTCGTCACCCAATCTGTTCCCCTACGCCTACACTGAACTTCTCTGTTCCAGACTCTTGGAAACGGAGTTGGCAGTCAGCTGAGGTAAAGAACAAACACCTCATCACAGACCCCTGCAAACGTCAACCCGGCTTTGACCTAGCACGTTATGATTGGGCCCTCCTCAATAGCTATCAAACAGGTCATGGCCGGTGTGCTGCTATGTTCCACCGCTGGGGAGCCAGAGACGACCCAAACTGCCCCTGGGGCAACAGACAGACTATGACCCACATAGTCAACGACTGCCACCTCTCCAGATTCAAAGGAGGTCTAGAAACTTTACATCAGGCTCAACCTGACACTGTTAACTGGCTACGGAAGAAGGGCAAACGCTAGAAGAAGAAGTGGGATAATTTGAAAGATCAAGAGAAGTTTAAAGGAAACAGATAATGAGAGAAAGAAAAAAATATTTCTGTCCTCTCTCTTCTTGAGGATAGGCACAGTGTTTAGGCCTCCAGATAGAAATTTCATGTTCAGTGGAGAAGGATCTCTGAACAAATCAACAGTGATCTTGACAAGAGGATCAACGGTGTGAAGGGTGGATGAAGAGAAGCATTTTAAATGATAAGCACATCTTGCCAAGTATGTTCAGATTGCTCTGTGAAGTAGAAAGCAACTCATCTTTTCCTCTCCACCTCTTCCATAAAACAGTCAGACCTACTTTTAAAAGGCACTCCCACACACCCCTAGCCCCACATTCAGAGAAAACCTCTTGTCTGAGTATGTGTTAATTTTATGCAAGATGCTGTTTCTTATAAAATAAGAAGAAAGAAGGAGATTTAGACTCTTTTTTTGGGGGGAGGAGGCTGAGTAATCTACAAAGAGATATTGAGGGGTCAGTGCTCAAAGGGTCTGTTCTCTCCCCATGAAATAAACATTTGCAAGAAATGGACCAGAGAAATGGAAGCTAATATTTTCTACCTGCTGTAACACTTTTCATTCTGTTTATTTTGAGCCTCTTAGACACTTCCCTCCAGTTAAACAACAATTGCAGACAGAACTCCATTTCCCACTATGAAATCATTGTCATTGATAGAAGAACAAAATGACTTCTCTGCCTGAATTTTAATAATCTACTACAATTAGTAAGCGACCTCAGATCACATTTATTGAAATACAAGGGCACAGAAAAGACTTTTTTATGGAAGTCGGTGAATGCTTTGCAGCTAGTTTCCTTTTCATTTTAAGAATTAGACCCATTCACTTAAAGATTCTGTCAAATTACTTTCTAAAAGTCCATGTGAAATCCAAGCCATTATGAAGACACAGAATATGAATGGCTAGTGGGCATCTATATTCTGCTCATCCATTCAGTGTCCATGGACTGTTTGTTTTGTTTTGTACTACAAATAATAAAGCAAAGATAACGTCGAGCACAAAGCAGTCACTCTTTAGTGAAAGGCGGGTATGATATCAGAGGCAGCCAAACCAGTTATCTGTTCAGGATGCTGTCTGAATTGTGGTGCCTCATTGGTTTACTGTTGTAAAGGTTGTTTTGGCCTTTTCCACACACTTAGAGAAAATCTTATTCATTGTGTTGTCACATCTGTGAAATAGAGCTCTTTGATGACAACACTGCTCTGAGATAGAAGGTAACCTTTGCTTCATTATCAGGCAGCTGGGGAAGTGCAGTCATATCTCAGGGCTGTGAATGATGTCACTGAAAGGCAATCCTGTTAAAAGAGAAGCCAAACACAAAGCAGTGGGCTCCCACTGCATCCTCACCAATAGGAAGACATTCCATCCAGGAACAAATGTCATGGTTGGGTTACCTCTGAAGTCACAATGCCATGCTGGAACAAAAAGGTGTTGATAGCTGCCAAGAAACCAAACTAATAGAAAAGCAAGTATGTCATGAAGTAGTTGCACTTCCTCTCTTTTTGTCCCATTGCCCTAAGCAAGAGAACTTTATCTCTGTAAATAAAACAGAAAGGCAGAGGAAAAAACAAAGAAAAGGTGGTGTTGAAGATGTTATTTCAGTTTTCCGAATTAGTAACCCTTCTAAACCACACTTCCTGTCTCAGGCTTCCATTGGTACTTGGCTTACCCTTAACCTAAAATGGAAACCGTTTCTCCTTTAAGAACTGCCTGAGCTTCCATATTAAAAAGTAACTGGGTGAACCAGAAGATAGCTCATTGGGTAGGACACCTGCCTTGCCATGTGCACAGCCCAGGATCAAACTATGAACTCACAGGTGAGTGTCACAGTACTGCGGGAAGCTCTGGCACTATGGTATCTCTCTCCCTTTCTGTGTCTCTATAAAAGTAAGAGGAATGAAAAATTCAGTCTGAGGGTGGTAGAATCTTGCATTCACAAGCTCCTTTTCATGAAATCAATGAATGAGCTCATTAGCTAAACACCACAGTTCTTCACAACTTGTCCAGTTCAGAAATCACAAGATGTCCTAAATGTATGTTAGTCTTAAGATATATTGTCTTGGGAGTCGAGCTGTAGCGCAGCAGGTTAAGTGCAGGTGGCGCAAAGCACAAGGACGGGCATAAGGATCCCGGTTCGAACCCCGGCTCCCCACCTGCAGGGGAGTCACTTCACAGGCGGTGAAGCAGGTCTGCAGGTGTCTATCTTTCTCTCCTCCTCTCTGTCTTCCCCTCCTCTCTCCATTTCTCTCTGTCCTATCCAACAATGACAACAACAATAATAACTACAACAATAAAAAAACAAGGGCAACAAAAGGGAATAAATAAATAAAATAAATATTTTAAAAAAGATATATTGTCTTTTACTAGTAAGTGTGGAAAGTTACTAGCAATCACATTTTTAGCTATCATTTCTACTTTATGAAGGCCAGTTTTTCTTCTCTTTATCCTCAGCAACTTTGGCAAATTCAAGGTTTAGTCTTTTACTTTCTGAGTTTTCTAGGCCCTTTACTCTTTCTCTTTCTGTCTGCATTACCTCAACCTCACTATTCACTTATGCATGCCAAATGGGGCACTAGGACACAGGATTCAAGCCAGCCATCATGGCTCCTTAGAAGCAGGTTTGGTAAAGGATTTGATGAGTGAGGGAGTACAGGGAATTACTGGCTGACATGAAGTTTTAACATTTTCCAGGATTTTTTTTTCTGTTTGTTTGTGTCTCCTGCTCTATTTCCCATTCAAACTTGTAATTGAAATGTTAACTCTTCTCTGTGTCCACATCTGGACAGAGTGCAGTCTATTTATGAAATATGACTGTAAAGATGTTTAGAGTGTTGGAACATCTGGTGGCAAAGCAGGGTTTTGATACTTGTCTAAACTGTGGGTATTGTAATTTTTATTTTTCTCTCCAGAGTTTTTAAGAGAGTTGGATTTTACACATTGTTTATATAAATTGTACATTGAATTTAGATGAAGATCTTTTATTTTAAAGCAAGAATATACTATCTGTAGGCCTGGAGAATCTATTTCAGTAGTCTGTGTGTAGCATGTGTGCTTTTTAGAATTTCTTTGGTTGACAGTGAGTGGTGTTAAGAGCTAACGTATTTTAAAGGGGTTTTAATGGTATTCCTTTTAATGTTTATTTTTAGTTGCTTCTTTGTCTACTATCTGGCTTTTACAAAATTCTCTGGAGATTGTTTAAGTGATTTTCATTTACATTCATTTCCATGAGTGAATTTTTTAAAAGATTCACTCCATTAAGTTACATACTAAGTTCCTGATTGCTGTATTCATTTCACTTGACGAAATTAGATTTCTCAGTGTTATCAATGAGAGAACAGACATATAAATTCCTGTTGTCACTGATCATCTCCATCAGGAACAACATAATGGACTCCTTTGTGGGCCCCTTCAGTACCTTGTCCTCAATGTGGATCGACAACGAAGGGAATGGTTCATTCTCCGAAGGGAGGTTGGATAACACACTTTACCTATCACCCGAGGAAGAGGGGTCCTGAAATTAGTGCAGCCTGTATGTTCCTAGCCATGACCATAGAATGTGTGCTTAGACCAACAGGGATGCAGAGGTTACATAGGCCCCTGTGCTGACATGGGCCTCAGATCAAACTGGTGGGGCTTACAGTTAGCGATTTTTATATATGTTTCCATATTTGGGAGCTACTCTCTTCCCTGATCCAGCTTTCTAGCCCTATTTCCAACTATGACATCACCTCCCCAGACAACAATCTGAGTCCACCATGCTTAGGCAAAATCTAGTAAAATCATGGGCCCCTTGGAATATGTCAAAAATAGACCTATGAGTTTTTTTCCAGAATAGAGACCCCAAATATTCATCTGAAATATTGTTGCCTTTAGGTTCATGATTAGTCAAAAATTTGTTCTGCCTTATTTCCTAACTCTTTACAGCCACCAGGTTCCAGATGATACCATGGTGTCAACATGACTTTCCCAGGACAACAACCATCCTCACCTCCCCAGATCCCTGCCCCACTAGGGAAAGAAAGAGAGGGGCTGGGAGTATGGATCAGCATGACAATGCCCATGTTCAGCACAGAAGCAATTAAAGAAGCTAGACCTCTCACCTTCTGCACCCCACAATGATCCTGGGTCCATGCTTCCAGAGGGATAAAGAATATGAAAGCTTTCAAGAGAAGGGATTGGATGTGGAGTTCTAGTGGTGGGAATTGTGTGGAATTGACCCCTCTTATCCTGTGGTCTTATCAATATTTCTATCTTATAAATAAAAATTATATAAATAAAAAAGAAATAGCAATTATGAAAAAAAATTCTGTTGTTGGATGCTTAATTTTAGAATGAACCTAAGTAGTAAACCAAAGATTTAGAATAATGCATCAGAAATGTGGGTTCTCATCTTAAATGAGTCTATCTTGGCGTTACTCTCAATCGCACTCTGTCATTTAACAAACATCTCATAAAAACTGCAGCAAAGGTGGGCGCGAGGAATAACATCATTGCAAGACTGGCCAGCTCCTCATGGGGTGCGAGCGCTTCCACACTAGGATCATCATCTCTGGCATTATGCTATTCCACTGCAGAATACTGTGCCCCAGTATGGTTCTGTAGCCCCCATGTCCACTTGGTCAATTCCAAATTATATTCCTCCATGACCATACTTTCTGGAACCATCCATTCCACCCCGGTTCTATGGCTGCCAGTTCTTAGCAACATCGCCCCGCCAGATATCTGTCAGGATGCAGCATCATCTAAGTTAATTTCCCACGTCTACTCTCAACCGGAACTGCCAATATACGCGGATATCTTCACCCACCCTGTCCAACGCTTGACGTCTCGTCATCCAATCTGGTCCCCATATGCCTACACTGAACTTCTCTGTTCCAGACTCTTGGAAACAGAGTTGGCAGTCAGCTGAGGTAAAGAACAAACACCTCATCACAGACCCCTGCAAGCGTCAACCCGGCTTTGACCTAGCACATTATGATTGGGCCCTCCTCGCTGGGGAGCCAGAGATGACCCAAACTGCTCCTGCGGCTACAGACAGACTATGACCCACATAGTCAACAACTTTCACCTCTCCAGATTCAAAGGAGGTCTCAAAACTTTACATCAGGCTCAACCTGACGCTGTTGACTGGCTATATGGAAGAAGGGCAAACGCTAGAAGAAGAATCTTAAATGCCACAAATGTTTCAGCTCAGTATCTGCATCTGCCTTAGTTAAATGTAGGGTTGGTGTAGGTGAACCCTGGGGTCCATTTCTGCTTCAACATATGTGATTCCATTTACACTCTGATCCAGTGTGAAATAGACTGGTAGTTGCTAACAAAAATAACAGGTGCTTGAGTGGTTGCATTTGGTACTTTCCAGAGAACTGTTGTATCTCTTAAGTCAGTCATACCCAGGAGCTAAGCTTCCTTTGTGCCATCTGCCCCAACAAGTAATGGCTTGATTCACACAACCTGTTATCTAGGTAACAGACTTTGGACTGTCAGCTTGCCTGTCAGCTTCAGTCCTGTTAGATTCATGACCCATAAAGGCATTAGTTGCCTGATTGACTGACTGATGATGACTGACATGTACACATAATTAACTCTTTAGTCTCACTAGCCCTAAAATGAAACCCAGATGTTCCTAATCTATACAAGTGAGTCTCTCTTCCCATGGTTAAATCAGAATCAGACACATCCTGGGAGACATAGACCAGTGAATTTTTTTTAACTGATTCAATAATGATGGGCCAGACCATAGGATAAGAGAGGTACAATTCCACACAGTTCCCATCACCAGAGTTCTGTAACTCATCCCCTCCATTGGAAGCTTTCCTATTCTATATCCCTCTGAGAGCATGGACCCAGGATCATTATGGGGTGCAGAAGGTGGAAGGTCTGTCTTCTGTAATAGTTGTTGTACTGAACATGGGTGTTGGCAGGTGGATCCACACTCCTAGCCTGTCCCTATCTTTCCCTAGCTGGACTTCAGGACACATTGATGAGGTCATCTGCCCAGGGAATTCAGGATGACATAATGGTAGCATCTGCAACTTGGTGCCTGAAAAGCATTAAGATATAAAGCAGAACAAATTGTTTAATAATCAAGAACCTAAAGGTAAGAATATAGCGGATGAGATTTAGGGTCTCCATTTTGGAAAAAACTAGTAGTAGGTCTATTTGAGGTATATTCCAAGAGGCTCATGACTTTATTAATTTTTTCCTGAGCCTGACAGCTAACATGCAGGTGGACCAAAGGTCTTGTCTGGGGAGATGGTGTCAGAGTTAGAAATAGGACTAGAAAGCTGTATCAGGGCAGAGAGTAGCTCCCAAATATGGGAACAGTATATAAATATCATTAACTGTAAATTCCATTCATTTGATCTGATGCTTACATTCAGCAGGGATCCTGTGTAACCTCTGCATCTCTGTAGGTCTGAGCTCACATTCTGCGGTCACAGCTAGGACTGTTCTAGGTACACTCATTGCCAAACTCATCTTCCTTGTGTAGTAGAGTATGTTGGCCCAAGCTCCCTTCAGAGAATGGGGAAGTCCCTACCATTGTTGATCTACATTGAGGATAAAGTCCTGTAGAGGCCCACAAGAAGGTCCACTATGTTGTTGATGGAGATGACCAGTAATAGTGAAGAGAGGGATCTGTTAGGTCTGTGTGGGAATCCCAGGATTACTTGACTGGGGCCCTGGATGATGGGGTGGCCTGATAGTGACCAAGAGAGCCATCATTAAAGTATACCAGTCTCTTTCCCTTATCCAGCTTTTGCAGTCCTTACTTTATCTGACAAGACTAGTCTTGGAGTGACTGAGGGAAGTGATATTGGAAGTATGTGAAGAGGGAATCTAGGTCTAAGTAGAAACTATTTGATTACTTTCTGGTGTCACTTTTAGGTCTTTCTACTTGCTTGTTGCACTCATTGAGTTACTGCAAACTATTGTGCACTTTTACTTTAATGTGTATATGTCCCCCTTACTTATGGATATATGTGCACATGTGCTTTATCTCATGGGCCCTGAGACCAGTGATTTTTAAGCACTTTTGCAGTCATGCAGAATTTCTACTCCATTGAATAGTCTATACCACACATAGCAATGCCTATGTTTCACTTGTGATTTTACGGCCATTCATAAAAGCTGTGTATCAAAGCATATATTTATTCTTTCTTCCATTTTTGTGTTGTTGAACCAACCTTAGGTTACTCTGAGTTTTTAAAATCATTTTACTGTGGATTATGGTTTTTAATACAGTTGTTGGCACATGGGTACAGTTTCTCATCTCCAGTGTTAGGTGTGTTCAAAACACTCTTCTCCCCAGCTTAGGTCCTTCTCCACCATTATTCACCAAGACCCTAATGCCCTCTCCACCCACTCCCTTCCCTCTCATTACCCAGAGTCCTTTGCTTTGGCGTAATCTATCTCATCCATCCAGTCCAAGTTTAACTTGGTGTTTTCTCTTTCTCTCTTTGTCCCTGAGATTACATCTGACGCAGAGGTCTTTATATTGTTATCTGTGGGTATTTTGGTTACATATTTCTACTAAAAATTTTTATATAAAATATTCTGCATGGGCTGGAGATAGTTCACCAGGTGGGTCATAAACCTTACCATGTGCATGAGAACAGGTACCATATGGGATGTGCTCTGGCACTAAAGGAAGTGTCATTTTTGTGGTGTCTTTCTCTCCTCTGTCTACATGAAAAATCAGCCTGAAGCATGAAGTATTTACACTTTGCTAATATGTTGAAACATAACTTATAGGAATAGCTGTATTTTTATATCTGTTTTGTGTATGTGAACAAGAAGTGCTAACTTAATTCTTGCCTGTAATTTTGGAATACTCAGAATTTCTTGACTATGGTGATGATAGAGACATGAATATGCATATTTTAGACTTAAGAAGCATTCTCCCTGCTTAAATATATGCCACCTTGGGTGTGGTGTGGAACTATATTCTGCACTCTTATAATCTCATAACCCAGTATTAATCACAAATGAAAAAAATGAATAAAAAGGCAAAAACATAAGATAAAACTATTTTTACCACTCAGTTTTGCATTTGGAATCCTCCAAAGTTGCTTTCTTTTAAAAGGATGGAAAATGATTTGTTTTCTCTAGCATGCTTACTTCCTGAAGATTATAAACCCTTGAACAAAGATTATAAACCCTTGGCTATACTTCTACACCCAATGATGGTCCTCAATACTTTGCTTATGTCAATAGCCCTGACCATCATATACTTTCTCCACCTGTTGAGACATCTATCAGCTACTCAGTCTTGCATTAATGAATCATCTAATGAGTATCTGCTATACTCATATGATAAACAGCCTGCAAGTAAAGGAGACAACAATGAAAAAGCACACACAGCCAATGAGATAGAGGAGACCGACAAATAAGTAAAAAATGACTAAAGAGGAGACATTCTCAGAGTATTAAATGTATGAAATAGACACAGAGGGTGAGTTGCTTTAGATTGGGAAGGAAGGAAAGGCTATACTGTGGGGCTGGCATTTTAAGTTGAACGCTATGGGTAGAGGGCTACCAGAGGGTGGCTTGGATTTACAATTAAGCCGAGAGAAGAACAAGGCCTGAGTATTTCAGAGTGCCAAAAGTGTGGTGCATTTGATGGGGGGAAAGGCCAGCAGTGTGTGCAAGATGGAGAATTGGAGAGAAATAGGAGTCACAGCAAAAAGCTTGGATTTTATTATCTGTAGCACTTAACCATAGAAGGATTAGTGTAGATACAATGGGAAGATTTTAGAGGTACCACCTGATTTACATCTTCAGAACCGGTTACTGATGGAAGTTGGTTTATAGGAAGCAGGAGTGAAATAGGGTTATTAGGAGTGTATTGTTTTCCTAAGGACATAATGAAGAATTTAGAAGAATCTTACACATTTTAAGTATTCAGTAGATGTTAGACATCACTGTGATTTGTCTTTCTTCTTCCTCTTTGTTGTTTATGAACATTATTCTGACTAGCATTATTTTCTCAGATGATGTGGTGTTTGGTGGTGTTTTTAACTCTAGGGAATTAATGCTAGAAATAATGGAAAGGAGGTGGATTTCAAAAATTGTTTGGGGCATGTAATTATCTTTCAAGGCCTAGATACAGCCCCATGTCATCATGAATTATCTCCCTGCAGTTATCACTGGTTGATACTGTTATCAGCACTGTGTCTAACACTCATTCCGGTGAAAAAAGGGCATTTGTAAATTTTGTGAATACTAATTCCCAGATTCAACCATGAATACTTTATTTAGTAAATAAAAGGAGGCTGAGGAGGAGGAGGAGGAAGAGGAGAGACCTGTATTTTATTTATTTTTTAAAATCATATTATCTTTACTTATTTATTGGATAAGACAAACAGAAATTGAGAAGAAGGAGGAGATACTTGTAGTACTACTTCATCACTCCCAAAGCTTTCCTCCTGCAGGTGGGAACTGGAGACTTGAACCCAGGTCCTTATCCATTGTAAAATGTGCACTTGACTAGGTGCTCCACCACTCAATCATGAAATCTGCATTTTATAAATTTAGATATAGCTATTTATTTTATGGGAAAGATCAGAGAACTGTTCTGTCATATTAGGAACTGGCCAGGGATCAAAACAACCCCAAGGCTCCAAGCAGTTGAGGAATTCATTCCAGGTGATTCAAATTATGATGGTTTTCTACCCACATATGGATAAATGGCATTTTAAAGTTTGATAAAGAAAACAAGATCAGAGATGAGGGGTGTGTGTGTGTGTGTGTGTGTGTGTGTGTGTGTGTGTGTGTTATTTAAATAGATGCAGCTGCTTCATGAGTGTATAGAGGGGAGTTAGTAGGTTTAGCACTGAACTTGGGGAGCCCTGAAGTAAGAGGCAGGTGAATGAAAAAGAACCTGAAAGAAAATAAAGAGAAGGAAAACTGAGAAGTAAGCCAGGAAAGCCTAAGAGCAGAATTTTTTAAAAAAAGTTGTGGTTATAACATTCATCCCTGGAGCAAATACTGCTGTAAGTCCTCCTCTGTGCTGGACTCTAGAACATAGCATAGGACAAAGGGGACAGATAAGGACTAGAGAAGTGGTTCACCTAATAGAGCATCTGCCTCACCGTGTATACAGTCTAGGTTCCATCACTGGGAATACTACAACGCCTGGGAAAGCTATAATTATCAGGCAGTCAGTCTGTCTGCCTGTCTGCCTGCTGCCTACCTGCCTACCTGCCAACCTGTCTGTTTCTCTCACTGAAAACATTAGCCCAGAATGGTAAAATTGTACATGTGCAAGACTGCAACAATACTCTCCCCCCCCAAAAAGAAAAGTATTCCTCCTTCTTTTTAGTGCACATTCTAGCACCAAGTGAACAGAGTGATCTGAAAACCCTAAATGGAGAAAAGAATACAGTCTTATAGGAGTGGAAGACTGATCCAGATTCTAGTGGATTGAAAAATGAACAGGATATGAGAAAATGAAAACAGGAAACATTGTTTCTATTTTCTAGATGACTCAAAGGAAAAAAGAAATTGATCTCTGTGGGATCTTTCCCTGCTACCCATCTTTGAGTTATGTGACCCCAATGACATTACACCACTACTAGAAGTGAGAACAAAATTTTTCACTCTAGCAAACAAACTTACAGATGTTGAAATAATGAAGTATTTTTGATACACAACCTGGATGAATCTCTATATTTTATGTTTATTTTTATTAGGGGTATTAATAATTTACAATAAGTAGAGTTGTTGGTACATGTGTAATATCTCCAGATCTCTGTCTCTTTATTTTTTTATTAAGAATATAGTTTCTCACCACTCCTGTCACCAAAGATCGGTGTCTCCACCGATCTTTCTCCCTTAGAAAACCACTCTAGTTCTCCCACAGTCTTAGATAGAGATGTTCAATTCTCTTTATTCTGCATATGAGAGTAAGCACTCTGTAGTTGTCCTTTACCTCCTTATTTGCTTCACTAAGCATAATCTTGTCCAGTTCCATCCACTTTATCCCAAAGGATACAATATCATCTATTTTACTGATGAATTATATTTAAGAAATATAACTGTATTGATGAAATATGCTTAAGTACCTGGAAACAGGGAGAACAAAAATAGAGTCCTTTGCAGAATGGTTCCCCCAAACTATCAGATGACAATGGTACTTCTTGGGCTTCTAGAATTAATGTGTGTGTGTGTGTTTACACAAGAAAGATCGCATGATAAAATAACAAAAGTAAATGCATCAATAAACAAGTCAAAGATGAAAATTCTTAATATTCTGCAAAGGTGTGAGACTGTCATTCAGAAAAGTATAATTCAAGATTTACTCAAATATAAAAATGTATTATCTCACTTATAGTTGTGTCTTAATAAATAGGGACAGGGAGGGAGAACACAGAGTGAAATATGGATTGGGAATTGGGAATGGTGTATTGTACAAAATTGTATAAAAGAAAAAGACTCTGGGGAAGGAGGAGGAAGGGACCTAGGTTGTTGGCATGAGTGCTTTTCAGAGAACCTTCACAGATAGATGAGAAATTGTACCCATTTGCCAATGACTGTACTGTAAACTACTAACCTCCTCATTAAAATGATTTTAAAAGTTGTCAATCAGGCCTACTCCCTTTCTTGATTCATTCATTCCTATTCATTTCTACACAAACTAAAAAGAGTGCTTTAGCTCACAGACATCAGTTGTTGAGGACATAGTTTACATTTTTTTGTTAAGCCCTTTAAAACTAGCTGAACATTTAGAAATGCTACTTGTTCTAAAATCAAGGAAACGGGAATACTGTTGCTTGCTGGCACAATTTGATGTTCATCGATTGGAATACACAGGCTACAGTAATCAAAGACTATTGCTTTATACAAGTATCCAATCTTCTTCTAGAGTTTGCCCTTCTTCCGTAGCCAGTCAACAGAGTTAGGTTGAAAGCTGTCAGGAGCTGCTTGTTGCTGGCTTTGAAAATGACTGGGATCCATGTGGATTCAGTCGGCTAGGAAGGATCGTCAGTTTCCCCAATGAATGGGTACTCACGGGATGCACCACGAGAAGGTCGATCCAATGCATCCCAATAATAACTACAACAACAACAAGAAAACAACAAGGGCAACAAAAAGAAATAAATAAAGAAAAAAAGATTTAAAAAAAAACTATCAGGAGAGTCCGGCGGTAGCACAGCGGGTTAAGTTCACATGGTGCAAAGAGCAACCACCAGCTGTAAGGATCCCAGTTTAGGTTTAAGCCCGGACTCACCACATGCAGGGGAGTCTCTTCACAAGCGGTGAAGCAGGTCTACAGGTGTTTATCTTTCTCTCTCTCTCTCTCTCTCCCTCTGTCTTCCCCTCCTCTCTCCATTTCTCTCTGTCCTATACAACAATGACATCAATAACAACAATAATAACTACAACAATATAAAAAAGGGCAACCAAAGGAAATAAATAATTTTTTAAAAAAAGAAACTATCAGGAATTTTGGAAGGGCAATCAAAATTTATTCTTTTCTCAAACTATACAAATTTTACATGGATAAGTGATTTTAAGACATAAAACAGGACCACAAAATTAAATCAGGAAATACAATTTGTAATCATGAAATAAGAAATAATTTGTTTCTTACAGAATATAGAACCCAGGGATCATAGGATATGTTGGACTAAATACAAAAGATTGTGTACTATTTTTAATACAATTAAATTATATAAATAACAAATACTGAATAGATTATAGTAGTCATTGTAACAAAAAAATAAATTTCTTTATTTCCACAAAGTTCAATGTATAGATGAAGAAAAGGAAAAAGGCTTAATAGGAAAAAGCAAAATATGAATAGGGGATTCATAGTATAACAGATTATAATAAGCATACGTTGTTCCCCTTCTCTCATGATTAAATAATATGAAAAAATAATCACAGCTGCATGAGTTGAGGGTACTCTTATTACTCCCACACTCAGATGAATAGCCAATTATTCTAGCACTGTTTTCTTAAAAGATCCTCTATTCCCCACTGACTGGTAATGCTACAGCTGTTATGGAACAAATCCTCCCATTACCACCACCACCAATGAATTGGATAGTTTATGGGCTCTCAGTTCCACCAGTTTATTTGAACAAATTTCATAATCTCCTAATTATTCTTCTTACCACAGT
Source organism: Erinaceus europaeus (assembly GCF_950295315.1). Taxonomy (NCBI): domain Eukaryota; kingdom Metazoa; phylum Chordata; class Mammalia; order Eulipotyphla; family Erinaceidae; genus Erinaceus; species Erinaceus europaeus. The sequence goes on along the minus strand of NC_080163.1, from coordinate 28,483,986 downwards.
GTCGTAATATACATCTGGTAAGCAATATTCCTCCATGACAGTCATCTTCAGAAATGTCTTCACTACTTAGGGGCTTTTGGTACTTACATAAAACTTCACAAAATTCAGTTTGTTCTTATTCCCTACTGAAATCATGTGCTAGGAATAGGATATTATATTTGTGTGTGGATAACTGACATCTTTCCAAAACTGAATCTTCTTTTCCATGAACATGGTATATCAATTCGTTTATTTCAATCTTCAATAATTCTCTTTAATAATGGTTTATCATTTTTAAAATATTTCTTTGTTGCCAATTTTAGTTCCATTAAATATTGAGTCTAACTAAACCTTTCCCATATGTGGGAAAAGTAAACAACTCTGGGTATTAAAGGAATAAAAACCATGCACACAAAAATTTTAAGACTGGATAATGGACAGGCAAGCAGGAAGGCACTCACTGGTAATATATACTTGCCCATCTATAGACTTCACTTTCAAGAAAAGCTCAGTATACCCACTTTCAAGAAAAGCTTATATACCCACTCAAAAATAAATTTGTAAAATAAACTAAATTAAAATGCTTATGGTCACTTGAAAAGTAGTTAAATGTATATTCAGAAGGAAAGTAAATAAAAATATCAAAAGCGGATGTAAAACATTTATGACAGGGTGTCTGGCAATAGGGCAGCAGGTTAAGCACACATGGCGCAAGGTGTAAGGACCAGCATAAGGATCCCAGTTTGAGCTGCTGGCTCCCCACCTGCAGGGGAGTCACTTCACAAGGGGTGAAGCAGATCTCAGTGTCTCTCTTTCTCTCCCCCTCTCTGTCTTCCCTTCCTCTCTCCATTTCTATATCCTTTCCTACAGTGATAGCATCAACAACAACAATAATAACTACAACAACAATAAAACAAGAGCAACAAAAGGGAAATAAATGATAAAAAAGAAAATCCTTTAGGAATATATTTATATAGTTGTTTAATAGAGTCAAATGTTAAGTCTATTATTTTCTAGTTGAGTTTTAGTCTTCATAATCCAATGACATATTCTGTCGTTTAAAGAAAAGTATTATTTCTCCATTAGCACGCAAATATCTTGAATAATTCCCCTTGAGTAATTTCTTTTTAAAAACATTAACATTCCAAATTTGAAAGTGTTATAATAGTGACCAGTAAAGAAGAAAAAAAATTATAGTAGTTAAACAACACAATTTTTTTTTGACTCTTTAAATTCATTTGGCCATGTTTTACTTTGTCATTTTATAACTCCTTTCTCACCACACTCACTTTCTATTGCTTCCCACATCAATAAAAACATTTAATTAAATGCCTAAAGCACTATGCTAAGTTTAAAAGTCATTTTAAATGATATGAAGTATAATAATAGCTCCACAAAATAAATGCTTTGCAGAATTAAGAACTACCAGTATGAAATAATTACAGAGCAAATATGCATAGCAGAGGGAACAATTTCCAAAACACAAGCTCTTATTTGTTAGAAAACAAGAAAAGAAAGAAAAATGTGTAACTTCCCAGAGTTCTATGAATATATAAACTGATGTATAGGGCCAGGCAGTTGTGCACCTGGTTGATCACACATGTTACAATTTAACTCAGGTTAAAGCCCAGGTCCCTACCTGCAAGAGTAAAGCTTCATGAGTGGTGAAGCAGAGCTGCAGCTGTCTCTCTGTCTCTCTCCTTCTCTATCACCCACTTCCCTCTCCATTTCTGGATGTCTATATCCAATAAATAAAGACATTTTTTTTTAAAGTTACAATGAGAAAGGAGCCAGGTTCAAGCCCCAATCCCCACCTGTAAAGGGAAAGCTTTGTGATCAGTGAAGCAGTGTTGCAGATGTCTCTCTGCCTCTTTCCCTCTCTAACTTCCCATTCCCTCTCAATTTCAGACTGTCTATCCAATAAATAAATAAAGATAATTTTAAAATGTTAAAAATAGGAAAAAAATCTATTTTTATAAAATGCAGTGTTTAGAACATTGTCTTTTCTGTGGCCATCCCAATGGTTTTTAGAGCCAAAACACCTGTTGCAGAGAGCTACCAAGTGGACATGAAAGATTCAGTAGAACATTATCACTGCTTTTGTCTTCTTTTAGTCACAAAGAATGGCTTATTCAAGTAGTTAGGACAACATTGAGGATGCACATTTTTCAACAGTATCTGTCCATTATTAATTGTTTGTATGTTTTTTTATCAGACCCAAGTGTCTAGACTAAATATATTTTTGCTTATATGTGTCCAAATTAGACAAAGGCATTCTTTCCACTGAGTTTAATCAAACTGTTCAAAAATACACCATAGTATAAGAAAATTTTAATCTAACAGAGTTTAGGGTCTTTATTTTTGGTCACTGAATAATCCCTGGCATGTAGTTGGCACTCAGAAAGGGTTTTTTAAGTATGCATTAGTTGATTTAGATCTATGGTGGGACACAATATTTAGCAGATTATATTCAGAGGCTATATGAAAGAGAAAACATTAAAGGTAAGCAAATGTCCATTATGCACCAGTCATCCTCCTTTGACTCAAAGTCAGTAGGCGATAGTTTTGTTTTATTTTGTTGTATGTACCTTTGAATTTTTGACAAATTGTCAATTTTTGTTTTTCTCTGTCAGTGAGGTTCTGAGGAATAAATTCAGGACTTCAGACATCATGATACTGCTAAACTACGGACCAGCCTAATTTTTTATTCATGTTTTTAAAGGATGGGGAAGAGAGAGGGGAGAGAAGGAAGACAGATGAGAGAGACCAAAGCACTGTTTCCCTTTTCATGGTTTTCCCTTGAGTTCGTCTGTGGACCATTCATGTGGTGCCAGAAATTGAATCCAGAGCCTGACACATGGTGAAACATGCATTCTACTCATATAGCTACCTCCCACAACCTTGTTTTTCTAATTTATTCAACCAAGATAAAACATTTTTAAAAATGAGTTTTCAGGTAGATGAATATAATTTCTCTACATATTTATTTAATATTTGGGGGAAATATTTTAAAATATAAAAAGACAGGGACTTTTATAACTAGATAGCACCATTTTACCGGGGGGCGATGAGCAGGGAATATTATAGTAGTGAAATCGGTTGACTTTTTTTTCTCTGAACAAGATTGAAAATCATACTGCTTCTTCTATGTTCTCTATACACAACATGGAAATTGATTGTGAGGCAGAGACACAAGTGCAGTTTCTATGGTATGGAACATCTTTGTTCCTGCACTAGCATACAATGTCAACCCTGACCTTATTGTTCTCTAATATAGAAGTTTATTTCAGCTTCAGCCTTTGTGTATGATTATATAAGTACATGCTAAAAGTTATCCCAAGGTTACTATTTTATTATCATTATAGCTTCAGCAGATCATAGAGGGAAATTTTGCTATTTTATTTGTATTAGTGATATGATAATACTTTACAGATTATATGATTATGCAAGGTAGTTCCACATCACACCTGGATAGTGAGTTTAATTTTGCTATTTTATTATTTAGAGATGTTCATGAAAAGGTGGGGGTTACTGTGAATGGAATTTACTCTAAATATATCCTTCCCCTTCCCTATTTTTCAAGAACTCTGCCCCACAGAAAGTGGATGATTCATCTGATTGCTGAGTATTGAACTCAACTGGTACAATTAGCTCTTAGTTAGATCTCTGAGCTCTTCTCCTTCACCACAACCACTTTACTGAGGGTTGGGTAACAGTTTACAGTACTGTTGTTGACTCATGGGTACAGTTTCTCATCACCCTATTATAGGTATTTCCAGAATACCCTCACCCCCACCTTAGAGCCTTTACTGTCATCACATATCAAGACCTCAAGGCCCTTTTTACCTTCTCTTATCTCTTCTTCCCTCATCTTTTTTTTTGCTTTGATGCAATCTACCTAACCCATCTAAGTTGCATTTTGTGTTTTACTTTTCTGTTCTTGTTTCATAATTTCCACACATACATGGCTCTTCACTTTCTTGTGAGTCATCATCACCAGCACCTTGGCTGCTGAGATGAGATCTACCTCTAATCTCCTAGAGGTGATTTATCTCAAATTTACCAGAGATTAGAGAACAGCATGTTAATTTCCTATAGCTTTTGTAATAAAATGGTTCCAGTTTAGTAGCTAAAACACCATAGATTTATCCTCCTACAGTTCTAGAGATAAGAAGCCCATGTATAGTTTCCCTGAGCTGAGACCAGAGTGCTGGCAGGAGCCTGTTGTGAATGGGGAAGCTCTTCTTTACCTCTTCCAGCTTCCTTGACAGCTGACTTTTCTTCAGTTATGACTGCATCACTCTGATCTCTGCCTGTGTGGTTACTTTGCCTATTTTTTTCTCTTTTATTTACATGTTGATGAGGATATTTATTTAATAAGCTCTAATACTGAAAAGTCTCTCCCATGTAATGCATTTACAATGACCATTAAGTATGGGTTCAGATGGTAGCACAGCGGTTAAACACATATGACACAAAGATCATTAACTGATCTTAAGCAACAGGATGATAAAACCAACACTTGCTTCATCTTGCCCGTAAGAGACGACTTAGCAGTGATTTGCCATGAGACACTTTCTATTTGCTCAGTGGATGGCCATTCACTAAAAAAGGGCTTATCTGTTATCTCAGATTGTTCCCCAGATCATGCATAGAGACTCCTACGGGATGAGAGAAAGGACTGACCTGGCATGGAGTAACTAGAGGGTTCTGCATTTTCTTTTTTTAAAAAAAATTCATTTATGGGAGTCGGGCTGTAGCGCAGCGGGTTAAGCACAGGTGGCGCAAAGCACAAGGACCTGCATAAGGATCCGGGATTCAACCCCGGCTCCCCACCTGCAGGGTAGTCGCTTCACAGGCGGTGAAGCAGGTCTGCAGGTGTCTATCTTTCTCTCCTCCTCTCTGTCTTCCCCTCCTCTCTCCATTTCTCTCTGTGCTATCCAACAACAACAACAATAATAACTACAACAATAAAACAACAAGGGCAACAAAAGGGAATAAATAAATAAATAAATATTAAAAAAATTCATTTATTTATAAAATGGAAACACTGACAAGATCATAGGATAAAAGGGGTACAATTACCACCACCAGAACTCCATATCCCATTCCCTCCCCTGATAGCTTTCCTATTCTTTAACCCCCTGGGAGTATGGACTCTGGGTCATTATGGGAATGTGGAAGTTCTGGCTTCTATAATTGCTTCCCCACTGAACATGGGCATTGACAGGCCAATCCATACTACCAGCCTGTCTCTCTCTTTCCCTAGTAGGGCAGGACTCTGAGGCAGTTAGTTTCAAGATACATTGTTGGGGTCATCTGTCCAGGGAAGTCCAGTTGGCATCATGGTAGCATATGGAACCTGGTGAAAAAGAGTTAAAATATAAAGCCATACAAATTGTTGACTAATCATGGACCTAAGGGCTGGAATATTTCAGATGAAGATTTGGGGGTTTAGCTTTGGAAATAGCTAGTAGATCTATTTTAGGTGGATCCCAAAGGGATATATGACTTTATTAGTTTTTGCCTGAGCCTGACATTTGACATGCAGGTGGACCCAGGTTATTGTCTTGTGAGATGATGCCATGGCTGGAAAAGGGGCTAGAAAGCTGGATCAGGGAAGAGAGTGTCTCCCAAATATGGAAAAAAAATGTATAAGTATTATTGACTGTAAACCCCATTGATTTGATATGGTCTGGGGCCGACATTCATTATAGGAGCCTATGTAACCTCTGTATCCCTGGAGGTCCAAACTTAACTTCTGTGGTCATCAGTAGGAATCTTCTGAGTTGCCCTGATTTCAGGACCCATCTTCTTCAGGTGGTAGATGGAGTATGCTGTCCAGCCTCCCTTCGGAGGATGGAACATTCTCCACCATTATTGATACACATTGAGAGCAAAGTCCTGTTGGGGTCCATAAAGGGGTCCATTATATTGTTCCTGATAGAGATGACCATTGACAATGGAGAGAGGGATCTACTCGAGGTCTAGGCTCATCGTGTTTGTGTGGGAATCCCAGGACTTCACGACTAGGGCCCCAGCTGATGGGGTGGCCTGATAGTGACTAAAGAGTCATCATTAAAGTATGCCAGTCTCTTGCCCTTATTCAGCTTTTGTGGTCCTTACTTTGATAAGGTTAGCTTTGGAGTGACTGAGGAAAGTGTAATAGGAAGTAAATGAGGAGGGTATCTAGGTCTAAGTAGAAACTATTTCATTAGGTAATTTAAGGTGTCTTTTTAGGTCTTTCTACTTGCTTGCTTCATTTATTGACACACTGCAAACTATTGTGCACTTTTTAAAAAATTTATTTTCCCTTTTGTTGCCCTTGCTGTTTCTTATTGTTGTTGTAGTTATTATTATTGTTGTTATTAATGTCATCATTGTTAGATAGAACAGAGAGAAATGGAGAGAGGAGGGGAAGACAGGGGGAGAAAAAGACACCTACAGACCTGCTTCTCTGCCTGTGAAGCGACTCCCCTGCAGGTGGGAAGCCAGGGGCTTGAACCAGGATCCTTATGCTGGTCCTTACACTGGTCCTTGCACTTTTGCTTTAATGTATATATTTTGCCCTAATTTATGGATACATATGTACATATGCCCTATCTCATGGGACCTGGTCTATATCTAGGTTTGGGGACTTTGTTGAAGAGTGAACTACCCAAAATGGAATTAGAGAATCCTATGAAAGGGAAGGTCTCACCCAAGTAATGAGACTGAACATTGACATTCCAAGCCTGGCGTCTCTGGACAGTGTCTGAAGTGAATCTTGCTAATGTGGTACTTGTTGCACTGATCAGGTTGAGATCAGCAGATACAATATAATTTGGTATGAATTGAGAGAAGCATACAGGAAAGTGAGCCCCAACCTAGAGTTTCCAGGACTGGGGGAAATTTGGGCTTTATAGAGGAAGCCAAAGGTTCCTGCTGTCTTAGGGTTAAGGAAAGCAATAGATAGTTATTGCTATAATCAAATTATTTGGCAATTGGGTTAACTTTGAAAATCCTATTGTTAGGATTTGCTGTATCATACAAAGCATCACCATAATTTTTGTGCTTTGACATTATTTATATATAGCTGAGTCATAGAGTAACACCACTGGTTGCTTCTGTTCTCCCTGGTCTAAGCTTTTAGGAGAGCCAATATTTCAAATCAATATTTCAAAGGCCTATGGCCTGTACATTAAAAAGTTTGAAACATTCAATAAATTTTTGTTGGTATGCATGAGACCCCTTCTGTTTCATTTGGTTTAAATCCCCCCTGCTTAACACTATTCTATTTACATAACCACTGTTAACATTTTCTACCTCCCTCCAGGGCATTTGTGGTTCAGTGATAGGATTCTCGCCTGCTCCACCCCCTCCTTGTCACACCCTGATCCCTTCTTTGTCACACCCTGATTTTCACCAGTCACTTTTCTCTCCACCCTCTCTATGTCACATCCTGTTTCCACCCTACTTGGGAAGTATATATAAAGACAACATTGTGAGTTTTAGAGTACTGTACTTTAGTTTAGCTTGGCTTAGATTGTGCTGCGTCCTGCATGAATAAAGAGATACTGCCTACAGCTCAACCATGAATCCCTGGTCGTCTGTTACCCACCCGTGAAGCCAGCCCGGCGAAAACAACATAACCCGTCGAAAACAACATAACCTGTTGAAAACAACAAATTTTCCCTTCTCATATTAATTAAATAGTGATTTTGTATGACTACAAGTTAATAGGAGTGTAAATAAACACTATCCCCACCACCAAAAGACTGTGTCCCATCCCACCCTCTACCCCCACACCCAGTGCTACTTAGCATCCAACCTCAGCCTCCACCCAGAGATTTTTAATTTGGTGCCCTACTCCAAACTCAGTCAAATCTTGCTTTGAGTTTCCCTTTCTGTTATTCTTTTTCAACTTCTGTTTATGAGTAGGATCATCCCATACTCGTCTTTGTCTTTCTGACTTAGCTCTCTTTACATAATTCTTTCTAATGCCACCCAAGATGGGTCAGAGAAGATGGGTTCATTGTTCTTAATAGCTACATAGTATTCCATTGTGTTTATATACCACTGATTTATTAGCCACTCATCTGTTGTTGGGCATCTGGGTTGATTTCAGGTTTTAGCTATTACAAATTGTGCTGCTATGAACATAGGTGTACGCATATCTTTTTGGTTGGGTGTTATGGAGTCCTTAGGGTATATCCCCAGGGATCATATGGAAGGTCCATGTCCAGCCTTGTGAGAGTTCTCCAAAGTGCTCTCCACTTTGCCTGTTCTTTTGACATCTTAGTTCTTTCAGCCTTTCTCTTCTAAGGATACTTCTGACAACATGTATTGCCTCTGTCATAATCTAGGAATATCTTTTCTTAAAATCCTTAACTTAATCACATATGTTGAAATTTTACTAATTATCATACAGAGGTGCCAGAATTTAGTATCTGAAAACTTTTGGATGGCAAGTGTTCAGCACGTTGCATAGGGCAGGAGTGTAGAGGAAGCCATTCCTGTCATTGTGAGATCATGAAAGTCTAGGTAATTTCCAGTTTTTTGTCCACATGATCCAAAGACTAAATCCCATTCTCCAGTTTATTTTCTGTCCATGAGAAATCTGAGGGGCCAGGCAGTGGTGCACCTGGTTAAGCACTCATACTGTAAGAACCAAGTTTAAGTCTACCGTCCCCACCTACAGGGAAAAAGCTTCACAACTGGTGAAGCAGGTCTTCAGGTGTCTCTTTGTCTCTCTCCCTCACCATCTCCCTCTTCCCCTTTCAGTTTCTCTCTGTGTCTATCCAATACTAAATAAAACTTGAAAGAAAGAGAGAGAGATGAAGAAAGAAAGAGAAAGGAAAGAAGGAAAGGAGGGAGGGAGGGAGGAAGGAAGGAAGGATGGAAGGAAAAAAGGAAAGAAAGAAAGCATTCTGGTATTTTGACCTCCTGTCTCTCCATTTATCAACATTTAGAACATAAACATGCAAGAAGGGTACTATATACTGGGGGCCTCCTTGAAATTTAGTAAGTGAAATGAGATGAAATCACGGCATAGATGATTTCATTGTGACCAGCTGTAAAACCTCATTTTACTCTGGGTCACTGAGATAAAATGGAGGAGCAAAAACAAAATAAGGAACAGGAAGAGGAGGCAGAGTACAGAGAACTAGACTGGACTCCCCCATTGCCTGCACATTCATTATACAGACTGGAGTATCTACATTTGGCACCTGAAAAATATCACTGAATTAATAATTTAGATCATGATTATGCCTCTAATTTCCTACCATATTCTACTAAATAGACATTGTAATGAAAAGCATATTTTATTTACAATTATAGTTTATGAGCCCAAATGTAAACTGACAGTAATGAGAAGATGGTGTCACTGAATCTATTTTAATGTAAATTGCCTCCATTTAAAATATCCTGCAAGCAGGAAGGGCAGCTAATGGACCTAGGACTGATATCCTTGTCAGAAATGCCTGGCTTGAAACCCTGATCCTGTGCTTCAAGCTGGATGGTGATCATGTTCTCATCCTGTAAGTGTTTACTGTTTCTCTTCATGATACTCTATAACAATTTTTCTCCTCTTCCCATTCTTCCTCCCTCCAAGATATCAGTAAATGCTATTAAAAAAAAAAAAGAAAGAAAAAGAAGTAACTCTTTGGCTATAAACACAAATCTGTCTACTGAGCAATAGCTCACTTGCTGTGCATATATCAGGGCAAGAAATGATGTAGCAAGGGTAATTATAACCTGAACTTGCTACTGTCACCCCAGAGAAGGACCTGTCAGCATTTCACTGTGAATAATAATAATGCAACTGTCTTTGCTGATGTAAAATGGCAAGTATTGGGTTCTCAGAAAACTTTCAGCCTAAGAATGCAACTTCTTTTTAGGTCCTTGCCAGCTCAACACAGGCTCAGTATATAGACCTTCTTGGATCTCATTATATCAAGAAGGAGCATAACATTAGAATGGAGACAGAGAAAGAAAGCAAGCTATGTTAGATACTCCACTTGATTTTGCATTGTAGGGAGATAAACTGAAAAATTCCATTGAGTCAATATGAACCTAGTCAAAATGGCCCACAATTCCAAGTAGCTCTGAATGCCTAGCCAAATAAATACCCTGCTGCTGTTTAAAACATCCAAAAACCTAAAGCAGACCAGATAGTAGTGATTCATGCCTTTCAAATTAGTGAGGTTTTCTCTACTGTTTTGAGTATGATTTAGATAGGGATTGTAGTGTTTGGTATTCTGTTTTCATTATCTGCTAAAAAACACCCATCATTTTATATACATGTGAACAAACACACATATGTGCTAACAATGCACACACACACACACACACACACACACACACACACACACACACCTCACTCACTCACATACTGAGATTACTTGAGAATATTTCTCAAGTCAGATAATCAATAGCTAAAGCTCAAAGTGTCAGTGTTATATGGAGAAAGCCAAGTACATGGAAATCTGTTGCCGTTGTGATATTCAGGAAGCCACAGAGAATAATAGACTTTCATGCACTTGTGAAAGTCAGAAAGATAAATGTACTTTAGGAGACCTTTCAGAACTTCTTGCAGGGAAGGCTTGGTGCTAGTTGATTCCTTCAACTGTTGCTTGTCTGAGAAGGTTTTTACCCCTCTATCTAGTCTGAATGGCATTCTAGTAGGATACAGTAGTTTTGGTTTAAAGTCTTTCTCAATGAGAACTGGAAATCCTAAAATTATAAAACATGAAAACCTTATGTCAGTCATGCAACAATTACAGTGTTAAGATCCTCTTTGAATGGAGTTGGTGGTAGTGCAGCGGGTTAAGTGCATGTGGCACAAAGCACAAGGACCAGAGTAAGGATCCCAGTTCAAGCCCCCGGCTCCCCACCTGCAGAGGAGTCACTTCACAGGTGGTGAAGCAGGTCTGCAGGTGTCTATCTTTCTCTCCCCCTCTCTGTCTTCCCCTCCTCTCTCCATTTCTCTCTGTCCTATACAACAAGAACAATAATAACTACAACAGTAAAACAAGGGCAACAAAAGGGAAAATAAATAAATAAATAAACAAAATCTAAAAAAAAATCTCTTTGAAGTAGTTTTTGCATTATGAATCACATTAGACTTTGCTCTACCAAACTATACCATAATCTCTAACCTGTATACAAATTAGAATATACCTTTACATGTTAGATCAGTGAATCTACTTGGGACAAATCCCTTATGGATTCAGGAAGGTCATAAAGAAATAGAAAGTATAGCAAAGGAAAATTAGAGTGAATTTCCATGAAACCCAGAGGTACTATAATTTTGCTTCTAATTACCGTGAGAAAGAGAGCCAAATAGTTTTTATTTTGACACTACACCAGGACTACAAACAGATCTTCAGAGGACAAACCAAACTATAAGCATACATGATTTAGACATTATTTGCTTTTTCTATGATTCACTCTATGGCTAGACTACAGTCAACACGTGCAAAATAGCAGGATCAATAGTAACTCTGACCTATGTTACAATTGTGCCCTTTCTCGGTCTTTAATGAGCAGTATGGACTTTGATTTGATATTACATAAGTCTGAATATCCAGAACACAGTTTTATTGTTGTTGTTGTTTTCATTAATTCAGTTTTACTAACAAATATTTGAGAATTAGAGCCAAGCATAAGACTATGTACTGGAGATAGAAAAAGGGTAAGATAATTTCCTGACCATCATAAGAGATACACCAATTCATAGATTGTCAGAGAAATGCAGATAAAGACAACAATAAGAAACCAAGTCAATCTTGTGAGAATATAATACATCAGAAATGATAGCAACAACAAATGTTAGAGAGGTTGCAAAGATAAAAGAACCCTTCTGGGGAGTCGGGCTGTAGCACAGTGGGTTAAGCGCAGGTGGCGCAAAGCACAAGGACCGGCATAAGGATCCCGGTTCGAACCCCGGCTCCCCACCTGCAGGGGAGTCGCTTCACAGGCGGTGAAGCAGGTCTGCAGGTGTCTATCTTTCTCTCCTCCTCTCTGTCTTCCCCTCCTCTCTCCATTTCTCTCTGTCCTATCCAACAAAGACAACAACAACAATAACTACAACAATAAAACAACAAGGGCAACAAAAGGGAATAAATAAATAAATAAATAAATAAATAAATAAATAAATAAGAACCCTTCTGTACTGCTGATGGGAATATAAATTGGTCCAACCCTTCTGGAGAGCAGTCTGCAGAACCCTCAGAGGGCTAGAAATGGAACTACCTTGTGACCAGGCAATTCCTCTCCTGGGGATATATCCTAAGAAATCAAACACACTCATCCAAAAAGATCTGTCTTCATAGCAGCCAATTTGTAATAGCCAAAATCTGGAAGCAACCCAGATGTCCAACAACAGATGAATGGTTGAGAAAGTTGTATGTGTACACAATGGAATATTACTCAGCTACTAAAAAGGATGAATTCACCTTCTTTACCTCATCTTGGATGGAGCTTGAAGGAATCATGTTAAGTGAGATAAACCAGAAAGAGAAGGATGAATATGGGATGATCCCATTCATAGAAAGAAGCTGGAAAATAAAAACACAGGAAATACAAAGTAGAATGTGGACTGAGTTTGGTGTATTGCACAAAAACAAAGGACTGGAGTGAGGTGGTAGGGAATTTCAGCTCCTGGTGCATGATGGTGGAGGAAGACCTAAGCTCTATTTTTTTTTTTTAGTGTTTTGCAGAAAACTGAGAAATTTTACAAATGTTTCAGCAATTGTATTTACTGTAAACCATTAATCCACTCAATAAAAATTAAATTAAAAAAGAAATGCATGAACAATGAGAAAAGATTACCAGGTTATTTTTCAAGTCCTAAGTCAGAAATTTTCTAGACAGTTTTTTGTGGAACAACTCACACAGCTGTCACTTCTCAGAGCATCCGCTGAGGGGTCACTGGAGAATCAGATTCATTGTCTCTCTTGTGTATGTCTTTAATGTACAGATTTTTCTGGCAAAGTAGTAGAAAAGGTTCATATATACTAACTGGAAATTGTAAGTATATTTGGAAACTGTAATTTTTTCTTTATTTGCAGAATGAATGGTATACAGTCAACAGTAAAATATAGTAGTACATGTGTAACATTTCTCAGTTTTGTACATAACAATTCAACCCCCTCTAGGTCCTCCTCTGCCATCATGTTCCAGAAACTGAACCTTCCCTGCCACCCAAAAGTCTTTTATTTTGGTGCAAGACACCAAACCCAGTCCACGTTCTGTTTTGTGTTTATTATTTTTCATCTTTTCTTTCTTTATTATTAGAGATTTGATACTGATAAACAATATTGTAGGATAGATGGACACAATTCACACAGTTCCCACCACCAGAATGCCATATCCCATCCCCTCCCCTGGGGGCTTAGTTCTGGGTGCTCAACTCTATTCCCCTGCTCAATGTGTCTATTTATGTTCCTTACCAAGCAGTTTTAATTACAATGGCCCTCTAATAATAAAATTATAAATCTGGGAGTCTGATGCCTCCAGTTCTTTCTTCTCACGATTTTTTTTTCTTTAGCAATTCTAAGTATTTTCTAGCTCGAGGTAAATATTTGTAGCTTTGCTCTATTCTACTAAAAAAAAAAAATTGGATGGGGCCTTGATAAGGATTACATTAAATATGTATGTGGTTATGGGACGTATATTCATTTTGATGATGTTAACTCTTCCAACCCATGAACATGAAATATCTTTCTACTAATTTGTGTATTTTTTCCATTTCCTTGAATAGTGACTCATAATTTTCAGTATGCAAATCTTTTTCTCCTTTTTTCAGGTTTATTCCTAGATATTTTATTCTTTTTGTTGCTATAGTAAAGGGAATTGATTTCTGGCTTTCTTTCTCTGCTAACTTAGTGTTTGCATAGAGGAATGCCACTGTCTTTTATACGTTGATTATATAGCCTGGCACCTTATTAGATTGCCTGATAATTTCTAAGAACTTCCTGCTGGATTTTAGGGTTTTCTATGTATACTATAATATCATCTCCAAATAGGGAGAGTTTGACTTCTTCTCTTCCAATCCATATTTCTATGATAACTTGCTCCTGCCTGATTATTATGGCAAGAACTTCCAACACTATGTGGAAGAGTAGTGGTGATAATGGGCAACCCTGTCTAGTACCTGATCTGAGGGGGAATGCTTCCAGTTTTTCACCATTGAGTATGATGTTGGCTGTAGGTTTGTTATATATGGACTCCACTATCTTGAGGAATTTTCCATCCATTTGCATTTCTGTAGCATTTTGATTATGAAGGGATACTGGATTTTGTCAAAGGCTTTCTCTGCATCTATTGATATAATCATGTGGCTTTTGTTTTTTCTTTCATTTTTGTGGTGGATCACACTGATTGACTTACATATATGAAACCAACCTTGCATCCTTTGGATAAACCCCACTTGGTCATGATGAACAATCTTTTGGCACCAGGCTGATCTTGGCCTCAAAGAAGCTGGAAGTGATTATTCCTGTGTCCTCAATCTTTTGGAAGAGCTTTAAAAGTGGAGGTTAATCTTCCTTGAAGATTTTGTAGAATTCATTTGTAAAATCATCTGGTCCAAGACTTTTATTCTTGGAAAGGATTTTGATAACTGTTTCAATTTCTTTCACTGTGATTGATTTTGTATTTTCTAGTTCCTCATTGTTTAATTTTGGAAGTTTGTAGATATCTAGGAACTGAGTCATTTCTTCCAGGTTATTTAGTTTGGTGGCATATAGTTGTTCATAGAAGTCTTGCATGATACTTAAGATTTCTTTTTTTTTTTTTTCCCTCCAGGGTTATTGCTGGGCTCGGTGCCTGCACCATGAATCCACCGCTCCTGGAGGCCATTTTTTCCCCTTTTTGTTGCCCTAGCTGTTGCAGCCTCGTTGCGGTTATTATTGCCATTGTTGACATTGCTTTGTTGTTGGATAGGACAGAGAGAAATGGAGAGAGGAGGGGAAGACAGAGAGAGAGGGGAGAGAAAGATAGACACCTGCAGACCTGCTTCACTGCCTGTGAAGTGACTCCCCTGCAGGTGGGGAGCCGGGGGCTTGAACCGGGATTCTTATGCCGGTCCCTGCGCTTTGCGCCACGTGCGCTTAACCCACTGCGCCACCGCCCGACTCCCGATACTTAAGATTTCTAT
The DNA here is from genome assembly GCF_950295315.1 of Erinaceus europaeus. Classification (NCBI taxonomy): domain Eukaryota; kingdom Metazoa; phylum Chordata; class Mammalia; order Eulipotyphla; family Erinaceidae; genus Erinaceus; species Erinaceus europaeus. Next base: position 28,468,862 of record NC_080163.1, on the reverse strand, counting down.
GGTGACTTTTGTGATATCTCCTCTTTCATTTAAATAAAATAAATCCAATTTATTTAAATCTTCTCACCCTCCTATTTTTCTTTCTTTCTTTCTTTCTTTCTTCTTCTTCTTTTTTTTTTTTTTAGTCTGGCTAAGGTTTTGTTCATTATGTTTCCTCTTTCAAAGAACTAACATTTAACTTTGTTGATCTTTTGTATGGTTCTCTTATTTTCAACGTTATTTTATTTATGCCCTAATTTAACTCAGCCCTTCTATTTACTTTAGGATTCCTTTATTACTATTCCACTTAGTCTGTAAGGTATGCAGTCAGGTTGTTTATTGGAGCTTTTTGTTGTTTTCTAATATGTGTTTGTATGGACTTCCTTCTCAGTACTGCCTTAGCTGTGTCCCAATATTTTGATAATGTGTATCTTCATTTTCATTAGCTTCTCAAGACTTTTGGATTTCTTCCTTAATTTTCTCTTTTATCCAGTAGTTGTTAAGCAATGTACTGTTGAGTTTCCATATTTTGGGACTTTTACTAATTTTTTTGTTTTTTTTTGTTAAATGTTAGCTTTACTCCACTGTGGTCTGAGAAGATTCTTGGGATGATTTCAATGCACCTGAATTTGTTGCCACTGTCTTTGTGGTCTAACGTATAGTCTATTCTTGAGAATGACCCATTTGGACTTGTATAGAATGTGTATTCCAGTTTCTTGGGGTGAGTGACTCTGAAAATGTCCAATAGTTCTACTTTCTCTATCTCTTCATTTAATTGCCTCATTTCTTTATTGATTTACTGCCTAGATGATCTGTTAAGATAGTGGGGTGTTGAGATCCCCTACTAGTAGTGTATTTTTGTTAATATATTGCTTTAACTTTTTCAGTATTTTAAATGTATTTAGATGCCCTCTCACTGGGTACTTAGATGTTAATAATTGTTAAGTCCTCTTGACTGACTGACCCTCTAAGCATTGATTAATAAAGATAGATCCATCCCTAACTTTATTTTATTTTATGGTCTATTATGTCAGATATGAGAATACCTATTCCTTTCCTATTTGTGATAGTTTTCTATCCTTTGATAGTTTTCCATCCTTTCAATTTGTCTGTGTTTGTCTTGTTGAGTTAAGAGGGTTTCTTGCAGACCACATATGAATGGGTTGTTTTTTCTGACTCATCTTTTTACTCTGAGCCTTTTAATAATGAATTCAGGCCATTGATACTTATTGATATTATATATTTAATAAATTTTAATGCCACTATTCCAAACATTTAGGGTGTTATGATATATGATATGTTTATTGTGATATGATTGCTTATAGGAGATCTTTCAGAACTTCTTGCAGAGCAGGCATGGTGTTAATTGTTTCCTTCAACTGTTGCTTGTCTAAGAAATGTTTTATGTCCCCATCTAGTCTAAATGACAGTCTAGCAGGATACAGTAGTCTTGGTTTAAAGACTTTCTCACTGAGCACTCAAAATATATTTTGAATTCTCTTATGGCCTTTGGAGTTTGTGTGGACAAATCTGCTGTTAATCTTATAATCTTAGGGGTTTTCCTCTGTAAGTGACTGTTTTTCTCTTACAGCTTTCAGGATCCCTTTTTTTTTAATACTATTCTTTTTCATTCTAAATATATGTCTTGGTGTCTTTAGGTCTGTCTTAATTCTGTTTGGGACTCTTTAGGCTTCTTGAACATTTATGTCTTTTATGTTATCTACAGTAGGGAAGTTCTCAGCTATTGTGTCATGTAGAATACTTTCTTCCCTTTTCTCTCTTTCTTCCTCTGTTAAGTCAATAATGTGTATATTACTTCTTTTGAAGTCATCACAGATATCTCTGTTGTTGTTTTCAATATCTCTTAATCTTTTTTTTTAATTCCCTTCTTTCTTAGTTTTCTTTAATTCATTCTCAATCTTGCTAGTTCTGTTTTTTGCCTCACTTCTGCTCTCCTGCCCTCTCTTGTTTTCTGTAACTCAATTATTTTGTTACCTTGTTTGGATACTGTATTAGCTTGTTCAAATACTTGTGCTCTTAACACAACTATTTCAGCTTTCAACTCTCAAATTACCTTGAGATAGTGTTTTCTTTCAGAGTCTCCTTTGTTGTTTCCCTGTCTCTGATAATACTACTTTCAAAATACTTTCCTCAGTCCTGTAACTATTGAATTGCTTAGTGTTTTGGATGTTGTTCTTATTCTTATGCGCTTTTATATTTTGAGGGATTTTACCTGGGCTTTTGTCCTGGTTCATTTCTCCAATGTTTTGTTCTCACTTTAACCATTTTATTTGGGGTGTTGTGAGGTCCCTCTAACACTACCTTTAAACCCACTAATCACACTTGCCTGCATTGACTAAGTAAGTTACTTTACAATTCATAGTTGTGAAAACTAACAGTTGTTTCAGTGTAATCTCAATCCCTGAGTTGAAGCAGAGTGGCTGTAAAACCTTATTGTATTTATCTTCCACAAAGTCTATGGGAGCCTGAGGGCTCTTTAACTATAAATAGGTTTTTTTGTTAGTTTTGGTTTGGTTTTTTAAGCTTACTCACTCACTAGTGACAAAGAAATAAAATGGGGTGGGGAGTAGAGATTACAGTGGTTATAAAGAAAGACTCCCATGCCTTTAGTGTCCAAAGTCCTGAGCCCAATTCCCACTTCACCAACAACCAGAACCAAACCAAGCAGAGTTCTATGGCCTTGTGTTTCTACATAAATACTGATTTCTAAGGGAATTAGTTATCCTTTTTCCTAATTTATCAGGAGAACAATGTGAAAAGGCTTCTACTATATAGCCACACCTCCAGACCACTATGAGTGTAGATTTTCTCCTGAATCACCCAGCCAGTTCATTTCCCCTGATGTCAGTATAGGGCTTCCCTACTGCTATTCCAACCCATAAGGGACAACAGCAATGGAGACCCACAGTTGTAAATTGGTATGGTTTAGGTAATCTTCTCCATTCAGCAGTCTTTTTGTTGATAAAACTCAGACTGGAGATACTGCTTCAACTGGCAGACTGCCAGACTGGTACCAGCCACTCCCGAGTAGGTACCAACTTTTAGCTGCAGGAAACTCTCCTTAAGCCCTCTATCCACAAACCACACATATTTGCATACATCCATGGCTTGGTGGGTTCCTGGAGTTGATCCTGGTCTTATCTTGTTGCGTTCTCAGGTGACCCTCTTTGCTATTCCTAGTTGATCAGTGAGAGCACAATGCATCTGCTTTCATGCCTCTGGAAGTTAGAAACTATGGTTTTATGATTTGAATTTTTTTCATTTTTCTTTAGTTGAGTGTTAATGGATGGTGGTATGGTTGTTGACAAATGGGTGTTATTTATGGTCTTAAAACTCAAAAAAAAAATCATGACATGCAAGCAATAGGAGAGTCAGTTCTTTATAATGAAGAAGACATTACTTAGTTTCAACTAGATAATGAAATGTTTTTGATTCAATTTAAACTTTTCCCTGAGGCAAATTTGAGATGGCTCACTATTCCCATTGCAAAACTACAATGTATTCAAAGCACATCTTATCAAAGATAAGACATCTATATTTGGTAACAGAAGTGGAAAATTTTTACATTATTACTGAACTCAATTTATATATAAATATTTGCAATTTGGGATAAAATAATTATTTTTTTATTTTAATTATGTGATGCCCCCAGTAAGAGTGGATTTCATCCAGTCCAAGATATTGTTGAATTATGAGATTTAATGATTCTTGCCACAAATACAGTTATTATATTGTTTTATTTTTAGAGGTATCATTTGGATATTGAATTATTTTAATCTACTCAAACAAGCTGTTTACTGAGGCAGAAAATAACATGTGCCCAAAGTTACAGGAAAATATGTGTGTATATGTGTGTGATGTATGTTTACTGACTACAAAGTTGAGGATTTTTGTCACTGATGTTCTTATAATCATAGACACCAGAGACTGGCCTATAATCTCAAAGTATAGATAAGGTATTATCTAGTCCATTGTCTCAGCTGTTGTATGTACAAATTAAGAAAATTTGTAGGTCAGTGTATTATTAGATATATCAAATAATTTGCTCACTGTGTATGAAACACTCACTAACTCTATGGAAAGGGTTGCAAGCTGAGACGGGGAACATTCTGATGAGGGTATTTATCTTTTCAGACTTTGCACAGTTCAAATGTAAATGTAAATTCAAAGTTCTTAATCTTGAGAAACCAAGCAAGGGTTTTCTTTCATATTTAAGAATAACTTGTTACCATCTGTAACTGCTCTATGCTTGCTGACATAATAATTATAATAATTAAGATCTGGTGAGTACTTACTAGCTTTCCAGGGCTGTAACCAAGTTTATTACAGACATTTATTTTTATTGTAGGCATTTGTTTCATTTGTCTTCTCAACTCAGCAAGATAGGTGCTATAACTTACCTAATTTTATAGATGAAGAAAAGGTAAGTTTAAAGAGTTTAAGTAACTTGCCAGGAAATCACACAGCCAATAAGTGAGTAGCACAGCATGATTGGGATCCTACATTAGATGATAAAGCCTTTGTTCTTAAAATCTTTAACATCCTGCTTTAGTAAATAATTCCCTGATAAGAAAAATGAGAGTGGGGTAGAAATTATTAGACTTAACAGATAAGAGATTACACAAGTTAAATTCAGTTTAAGAAACTATTAAAAAGAGAAATTATCACTAAATTATCTCATATACTTTACCAATATCCTCTAAATTCACAATAAGTTTAATGTGAATCAAAACAGGAGGTGAAACATAAATTTTAAAATGTATTTATTTTTACACAGATTAAATCTCAAAATTTTAGTATATTGAATTGAAGGAGTGATCTTTGCATATTAATTTTTATTTATTAGGAGTAGTAATGGTTTACTGTTGACAATAAAATACAGTAGTTAGTATATGTGTAACATTTCTCAGTTTTCCACATAACACTCTAATCTCCCTACCTATGTCCTCCTCTCTGCTAGCATGTTCCAGGATCTGAGACTCCCCCCCCCCCCCCGCCACACACACACATATACCCACAGTCATTTATTTTGGTATAATACAACAAATCCAGTCCAAGTTCTGCTTTGTGTTTCCTATTTCTGTTTTTATTGATCAACATCTGACTATGAGTGGGATTGTCCTTCTCTTTCTTGCTTATCTTCCTTAACATGATTCCTTCAGGCTCCATCCAAGATGAGTTGAGTATGTGAATTCACCATTTTTAATAGCTAAGTAGTATTCTATTGTGTAAATATACTACAACTTTGTCAACCACTCATCTGTTGTTGGACACCTGGATTGCTTTCAGGTTTTGACTATTACAAATTGTGCTGCTATGAACATAGATAGAAAAGATTTTTGGGAGACTGTGTTTATTCTTTAGGTTATAGCCCCAGGAGAGGAACTGCAGGGTTGTAGGATAGGTCCATTTCTAGCCTTAAGATAGTTCTCCAGACTTGTCTCCATAGACATTGGACTAATTTACCTTCCCACCAGCAGTGCAGAAGGGACCACTCGGCCCCACAACCTCTCCAGCATTTGTTCCTATTGCCTTTTCTGATGTATGACATTCTCACAGGAGTGAAGTGCTAACTCATTGTTGACTTTATTTGCATTTCTCTGACAATCAATGAGTTGGGGCCTTTTTTTTTCAATATTTTTTTTTTTTAGCTTTTTTGATCTCTTCTGTGGTGAATATTCTGTTCATATCCTCTCCCCATTTCTGGATGGGCTCATTTGTTTTCTCATTGCTGAATTTGGTGAGCTCTTTATATATTTTGGTTATTAACCTCGTGTCTTGTATAGCATATAAAGATCTTCTCACATTCTGTAAGGGGTCTCTTTGTTTGGATGTTGGTTTCTTTTGCTGTGCAGAAGCTTTTTAATTTGGTGTAGTCCCATTGGTTATGTTTGTTTGAATCTTCCTTGTAGCTGTATACATATAATTGAAGATGCATTTAAAATTTGGATGGAAAAGTGTTCTACCAATATTTTCTTCTAAGTATTTAATAGTTTCTGATCTAGCATCCAAGTACTTGATCTATTTGGAATTTACTTTTGTGTTTGTTGAAATATAGTGGTTCAGTTTAATTCTTCTGCATCTTTCAACCCAATTTTTACACCATTTTTTGAAGAGACTCTCCATTCCCCATCTATAGTCTGGGCACTTTGGTCAAAGATTAGATATCCATAGGTATGGGGACTCATTTCCTGGCTCTCAATTATCCCTAAATATTTTTAATATACCATTTCACTCTCTCCTTGTCTCTAGAGTTTGTGATAATAGATCCAGTGAAAGCCTAATGGTTCTGCCTCTGTTTATAACTATCTTCCTTTCCCTAGAAACCTGCAATAATTTTTCTTTCTACTCTTTTTTTTCTTTCTTTCTTTTAATAGATTTACTGTGGTGTGTTTTTGGAGTGTGACATTTGAATTTTCTGAACTATCTGTTACTTTTTACAGATTTGTGACACAGATCCCTACCCCACTAAGGAAAGAGAGAGACAGGCTAGGAGTATGGATTGACCTACCAATACTCATATTCAGCAGAGAAGCAGTTACAGAAGCCAGACCTTCTACCTTCTGCACCCCACAATGATCCTGGATCCATACTTCCAGAGGGATAAAGAATAGGGAAGCTATCAAGGGAGAGGATTGGATATGTAGCTCTGGATATGTGTGGAAATGTACCCCTCTTATCCTATGGTCTTATCCTATGGTCTTGTCAATGTTTCCATCTTATAAATAAAAATAAAATTTAAAAGAAGATTCAGTATGTTGGGTATGCATTGTGGTTCCTATATTTTGAATATTGTTCAGGTGTGCAAAAATTTCTTCTATCTAATACTTTGAATAGGTTCTCTATTCCTCACTCCTTCTCTTCTTCCTCCACAGGGATCCCAATAACTCAACCATTCGCCTTTCTGATAGTTTGCTATATCAGTGAAGTGCTTCATTTTTCCTAAACATTTCCTCTCCAACAACTTTAAATTCACAGAATGTGGTGGTTGTGTCTTCTAGTGTTTATATTCGTCCCTCCACCTGATTTAGTCTATTCCTTAGCCTTCTTACCTCAGCCTGAACGGCATTCAAAGTGTCCTTCACACCCTGCAGCTCCATTTGGATATTTTTCTTCCTTTTTATTTTTATTTATTTATTTATTTTGGTTAAATGGTCTGTGAGTTCTTGAATTTGTATTTGTATGTCACGTGTAATTTATTGAATTGATTTAAAAATGAACTTTCTATCTGTAACTATCTGTTACTTTTTTACAGATCTGTGTCTGGTCATTTGGAGTTTCTGTATTTCTCTGTTTCCTGATTCACTATGGCTTTTATAGTTATTTCAGTAAGAGGTTCTGTGGATAAGGTATTGAATTTCCCTGTTTATATAATTTGGTGGGGAAGATTTTATCCTATGACACTAGGAAGGTTTCATATCTGTGTTATCAATATAGGGTCTCTCTCCTATACTTTCAGCCTCTGGGGGTGAGGTGGGGTAACAATATGGGACAAATCCTTTGTCCTTAGTTTTCAAAGAGGCAGGATTGACTTCCCTAGGTGGGTGCCAGTGCCTGCATAAACCATGCAGGATTCATTCTCAGTCAGGTTTTTGCCATAAATTCTGTCGATCCTTGTGGGCAGATCAATTATCTTGATGACCCTGAGTTCACAATTTAAGAACCCCCAAATTCCATGCCTTCCTTCCTCTGACCATATGCTCTGTTTTCTAAGTATCAAAATGGCACTCACTGCTACTGAACAGGGTTAAAGTCTCTCCTTCATTCCTGACCACACTTGCTTGTATCCACTTCTGGCTAAGTGAATTACTTAAGAAGTTGCAGATGTGAATTGGCAAGTTTTTAGGGTTTTTTTTTTAAATGTTGCTTTAACTTGATATTGTGTGTGTCATGCCTCAGCTGCTAACTCTTTACCATGCTGCCAAAGGTTGGGTGGGATTTATTTTTCTAGCTATGGAGCCTGAGAAGATCACAGGGCTTTAATTTCAGCCAGATTATATTTCCTTAAACACCAGTGGGTCTTTGTGGGCAGTTCAATATCCTGTTGTCCCTGAGTAAATAAGTTAAACACCCAGATCTATTTTCCTGCCACCAGCAGTATGCTCTGCTAGTCAACTTCCAGTTTGTACCAGCTATCACTGAATATGTCTATTCTAGTGCTGAGAATCTCTCCCTCACCAGCCCCATGCATCTGCACTTATCTGTAGCTTGGTGGGTTTCTGAAGAAATTCCAGTTGTATTTTGTTGATTTTTCATTACTTTTTTTTTTTTTTTGGTTAGTTTATCAAGTAGAGAAATGTGAAATATTTTTTACTCCATAGCCATGCTTCTAGAAGTACCTGTACTATTTTTAATGAAGCAAGGAAACAAAAGCATTTCAAGTGGTAAAGCTATTCTTGCTCAGTAAGGAATCCATTATCACACACACTCTAGTAAAGAAGAGCAAATGACATTTAAATATATGTTAATAAATAATGAATACATGGTGGAAGTACCATACAAAGTTGAAAAGATGATAAAAATTTCTAGTTATAGCTATAAGTATATTTCTTACAGTCATAGTCTTAACTACTCATGTAAAGTTCATTCACATTTGGAAGGATTGGTTTTTAGATTAAAATTTTTTAGGAGATGAAAAAAAGCTTAGAGATTACCTGGGCCAGCGTTTCTATTATTTTGTTCATCAGAAACCTTTTCATTTTAAGTGACCTAATCCAAGCTAAAATCAATTAGGCATAAAAAGCAAGTTATTGAGTTCTGTTTCTGAGAATTCCTGGGTAGATCTAGGTTTATCTACTCCTTTATTCAGGGTCTCTGATAAAGTTGACCTGATATTTCCCTCATCCTTGGTTCAACTCTTATCTCTGCTTTCTGTCAGAAGTATACAATTTGAGATTCAGACTTACAGAAAAGTGTGCTTGTATTTTTTTCAACTGTGCCTGACAACTATTCTGCATTTCAGTGACTTTAGCCACACACCCATCTCTAAACCAAGAGATTACAGCATTCTGGTTTGTCAGGCCCACTTTATATGCCCATCCCTGGACAGGAGTGAAATCATTCTTATCAAAACACTGAATCAAGCCTGAGAGAGAGAGAGAGAGAGAGAGAGAGAGAGAGAGAGAGAGAGAGAAAGAGAGAGAGAAATAGAGAGAGAGATCTCAGTTATCAAAGGAATACAGGGGACATGCACTCTAGAAGAGCACTGAAGAGATACTGAGTTAGGGCTATTTTTGTGGTTCCACAGAATTTAATTTCAGATTCTGCACTTCATGGATAATTATTCCATCTCTCTCTCTCTCTCTCTCTCTCTCTCTCTCTCCTTTCTGTGGAATCATTTGATGTTCTTAAAATTGACAGCAAATGCAAATCAGTTTGGTTTGGGCACCAAGTGCCACCCCCTGCCATGTCATTATGAATAAGTATATTCTGTACATTGTCATTCAGTATGACCAGTGACAGCATTCTGCATTTGTAGAGAGGAATCTCATATCCTTATAATTCCCTCTAGCAAGTCTGAAGGGAATGGTTATTTCATTCAATATATTCAAAATGTCCCAAAGCAAGTCTTAAGCATTTGCACTCAAGATTTCTTTCTAAGTTAGCTAATAATTATCTCAGCTTTGGTTTCAATTTTCTTGTCATCTTCACAAAATTCTGTTATCATTTCATACTAGAAGAGAGATACCTCCTTTACCCTTCCTTTAGCATCTAAAGAGTTGACATTCTATGTTGTACTTTAGCTAAAATGGCTGCCTACAAAAGCAGTCCTCAGAACACTCATATTTTCACTGAGTCATTTCTGTGAAACACATATGAAACATATGCTCATTAGTTACAGGCACCAATTTAAATGATAATGTTTTCAAATGGCTAACATCAAATAAACTTAGGGAGTAAACATCATTGCAACATGGTAAACAAGGTCTGAAGTGCAGCTGAGTGTGAAGGTGATTGTCAAGGGACAGAGCTAATGGGTATAAGGTAAGCAAACCAATCTATTGCCAGATAATAGTGTCAATTTCTCATGCAGTGCACTCCATTACTTCTCTCTAGTTCTGCTGCTACAATCTCCTTAGCAGGTTAAAAAAAAACTCTGAGCTCTCACTGGCATGTTCAGGGTTCAGTAAAAATAGTAAGATAATTTCACATGAACAGCCTGAAGATTTTGGTGTGTACCTGGATGGCTTTGTAAGGAAGAAATATAGGTGTATCATGACCACATTGTTAGTGTCTTTAAAATTAAGACTATTACAGGCTCACTACACAAACTAAAGATATTATTTAAAATAGTAAGAACTGGTAAAATAGCTCACCTGTGATTACACCTGTTTTGCTTTGTACACAAGCAAGGTTCAGTCCTTCAGCCTCCATGACACTGAAAAATATGTTGGTGCTGTTCTCTCTCTCATCTCTCCTCTCTCCCCCTCTCTCTCTCCCTCTCTCTCTCTTTCTCTCTGTCCCTTATCTATCTCTCTTTTTCTTTGATTTGGTCTCTCCTTTTTATTTGGCAACGTCAGCCTAGAACAGTGAAATTCTGATAAAGATAAATATATAAATAGATTAAACTAATTTTTGCCAACAGGAGCCCCCCTACACAAACACACACAAAGAAACAACCTCTATCTCTCACTAGTGAATATACTTTTAAATAATTCTATAGTACTTAGATTTAACAGACAAAAATATTTGCAAATAACATATGCAAGCACTTGGTTAAGTAGTTAATATACAAATAATGTCATAGATTTAGAATGTGTAATGATAAGATAGACATTTACAAGATTGGCAATTGGGAAGTATTTTCAAAAGAAATCATATGTGCAGAGAAATGTAACAAACTGACCTGTTTGAACATCAGCATAAGCCCTCTTATGGGTTTCTCCAGGATCTTGCCCTCACTATAAAGCAGCAAAATAGGGACTGTCCTATTCTCTGAAGAAATGCTGGGTCATCTTATGCTGCCACTGGAGGAAGACTGGTCCTGAAATGATTGCAGCCTAGAATATTTCCAGATGTTACCATAAACTGCAATAATCAGAGGTTACACAGGTTCCTGTGATAAATATAAGTATAGATGACTCTGGGTCAGGCAGATTGGCTAAACAGTTAACTTTATTCATAAGTTTTCTTTAGAATAGGGAGCTACTCTCTGCCCTAATCAAATTTCCTAGCCCTTTTCTTCAACTCTGACATAATGTTCTCAGACAGTACTTTTGCCCAACTCCATGTTAGCTATCAAGTTCAAGCAAAAAGCATGAACTATGATAGTCATGAGCTCCTAGGAACATACCTAAAATAGACTTTCACACTTCTTTAAACCTTAGATCTCTACTCTCATCTGTTCTGCTCCTATGTTTTGGTGCTGTCTATTAATCTTTTTTTTTTTTTTCTTGCTTTATATCTTATCACTTTTCAGCCACCAAGTTGTAGATGCTATCATCTACCACTCTGACTTCCCTGGGCAGATGACCTCGCCAGTATGGCCTGAATCTGATCTCTCCAGAGACCTACCCCACCATCAAAAGATATAAACTCACTGGAGATATGGATTGACCTCACAATACTCATGTCCAGTGGAATAGCAATTATAGAAGACAGAGCTCCCACCTTGTACTCCTCAAAAAATAATTTTGGTCCATACTCCTAGTAGGGAAGAGATGATAAGAGATGACAAGAGGGATTTGAACTGCAACCCCATCAGGATCCAGAGAGAGAAGAGAAAAAAGGGAGAGAAATTTGGATGTGGTAATAGGTATAAGTGTGACTTGAAAAGGAAAAGATGAGACCATGGAAAACACATGGGCAAATATATACAAATATAGACAGATAGTTGTAGAAATGATAGTTAATTCATATCTGCAATCTTACAAAAACTGCTGTAGCAAGTTGACTAAGTTTGGAATATTGCACCAAAGTAAAAAACTTGGGGGGAGAGGGTGATGGGTAAATTTTCAGCTCCACTGTAGGGGGTAGGGGTAGGGCCACACACCCTGGATGGTAAGAATGGTGTTAATATATAATCCTATTAACTTATAGTTTTATAAATCACTATTTAATCAGTATGAGAATACTGATTAAAAATATATTGAATGTCTGGAGCTTTTTAATACATGGACTTCGGTTCTGAATATATATTTCTTCAAGATTTCAAATTAGTAAACTGGTTGAATTTCAACACTGGGCTCAAATTGTTAATGCAATTTTTAAAATAACTTTTTAAAAAATATTAAATCACATATAAATTAGACCAAGGAGGCCAGAATTAACCAGTCTTGTCGGCATGTAAGATATAGTTATTTGTAAATAGCTGTTAAAGGGACATAAATCTTGGTAAGGTCTGGTATGGGACCTCTGGAACTTTGCTCCTTTTCCTTCATGCTTCTTTTGATCCCAACCATCTGATACTATATCTGCTGATCTCAAACAAATCAATGCAGCCAGTGCCACCTCAACATGATTCACTTTGAACTGTGTCCAGAGATGCCAGGCCTAGGATGTAAACCCTCCAGATACAATACTTGGGTGAGACCTTTCCTTGCCCTTAGGACTGACTCTTAACTTCCATTTCAGATAGAACACCTCCTGGCAGAGTTAAAGAACCTAGATTTAGACCAGGGCACATGAAATAAGATACACATGCATGGAGTTCTGGTGGTGGGAATTGTTTTGCCAATATTTCCATTTTATAAATAAAAAAAAAAAAGAAGAAGGAGTAGCATGTTTAAGAGCCATTGTGAGGCTTAGATAAAGGTTCTCTGAAATCACAAGCACTTACAGGAGTAAAGATGCTTTTGATGCATAGCTATGTAAAAGTGTGTATGAGAGGAAACACACTGATTGGCTTGGTTTCACCACACTCCATTTCTAACATATACGGTGAGTGGTCAAGTGGCTATACCTTGCCTTGAAGGATGTGCAGGGGTGTTGAAATATATAGCCCTACAATCCATATGTTCAGTCATTTTAAATTTAATTGTAATACAAGGGTATATAATTCACTCAGACAACCGGGTGTGTGCTGTATTATTTTCACCATCTTGATTAACTTTTAAATGAATATATTTGAAGAAAACATGATAGAGTAAAGCTGGGAGAGTTGAAGGGTGAATTGGTGAGGGAAGACTGTACTTTGAAACACACACACACACACACACACACACACACAGAAAAGAAAAAAGAAAACTGCTGTAGCTTACAATGAAGGGGATAAGGATATGGAACTCTAGTGGTGGGAATCATGCAGTTATACCCCTGTTATCTTATAATTTTGGAACTCAATATTGAATCACAAAAAATGTTTTTAAAAAAGAATAAACTGACTTGTTATGGATGTAATGTCACTGGATGGTCAGGGGTAATGAGATAGAAATGAAGCTAAGAATAACTTAGACCTTATTATTTAATTATAAATGGTAATTATCAAGATTTTAAGTATAGGAAAATAAGAGAAAATCCAAAATGTATCATAATCTTAATAATCTGAATATCTAATTGACTTTGTCGGTATTTCTCTAGAGAAAATCACAAATAGGGGACCTGGAAAGAGCTTACCCACTAGAGTGCACGCTTTCCCATATACCAGGACCCAAGTCTGAGTCATGGACCACAACATGAAGGCATTATGCAAAGGGAATCTTCACTAATGTTGGAATGGTGCTGTGGTGGCTATCCTCTTTCATTTTAGCTCACACTCTCACGCTTTATCTGGGGGTTGTGGGGTGGGAATTGGAGGGAGATGTCTATTGGGAACAGTGGAATTGCCCAGGCAAAGAGCCCTAGTGAAAAAAAAAAAAAAGAAATATATATATTTGTATGATTTAGTAAAAATCATAAAGATACAAGAATATAAAGCAGAATAAATTATTTAATAATCAAGAGCCTAAAGGCAAGAGCAGAGCAGATAAGATTTGACATTTCCATGTTGGAAGAAGCTAGGAGGTCTATTTTAGGTATAGTCCAAGGGGACCATGGCTTTACTAATTTTTACCTAATCCTGATAACTAACATGAAGGTGGGCTGAGAGTATTGTCTAGGAAGATAGTGTCAGAGTTTGGAATAAGAATAGGAAGCTGGATCCGGGCAGAGAGTAGCTCCCAAATATAGAAAAAGTATATAGATACCATTAGCTATAAACTCCATCATGGGGTTAGGCAGTGGCACACTGGTTAAGTCTATACATTATAGTGTGAAAGGTTCAAGCCCCTGGTCCCCACCTGCAGGGGGGAAGCTTCACTAGTGGTAACATCGAGCTGCAGGTGTCCCTCTCTCTCTCTCTCTCTCCATCTCTATGTCCTACCTCTCAATTTCTCTCTTTTCAATGATAAATAAATAAAATAAAAATATTTCAAAAATTAAAAATAAATGCCAGGTTCTTAAAGGCATGTTGACCATAACTAATTCCTTTGAAACATTTGGTGATATTCTGTTAAATTACTGTCTTGTTGATTCTCACATCACCATTTAAAACATGTATTTGTTATTTTTAAAGGTCCCCAGCTTTTCCTTTCAATATATGGCATTACTAACAAGCAAAACAACATTCTCAGTAACAATGTTTTCCATAAATTGTCAAGAAAGAATATTTGGAGTTTTCAGAGAAGAAATCAATTAAGAACAGAAAAGAACTGTTTCTGCCAGGGTCACCACTTCCTTTTGTAAATCTCTTCTTTTGTGGGCAGACAAGAAAGGTCTGCACAGGGACCACATGCTAGCCATCAGCTTACCTTCTGCTTGATTCAAAACTTGTTCCTTCATTTGAAATACACAACCACAACTGGAACTGGGTTTTAAGGAATATCTTATATCTAACTATCTGTCAGTCTAATGTAGTTTGGTTTATTCATTTCATTTTATTTTGTTTATTCCATAATGACCATATTCAGCATATATCTTATTTTAGAGAAAAGCATTATACAATTTCTACCCTGATTATTTCTCTTTATAATTGTGTTAGGATAGAAAATCCAGTTGTGTTAAATGATAATAATATGTGTATTCTTGGCTCTGTGGCTCTTCAACTTGACATTGTATGAAAGTATAATTTTATGAACTTAAATTTTCTTGTGAATTAATCATTGGGACTAAAAGACTCTACCTTTCAGATTACTGAGCAATATCTTTCCTTCCCTTTGTACTTTATATTCAAGTTTGTATTCCAAAAGGCAGAGAAGCCAAACATCTCTTTGGAAACATTCATGTGCCTTCTCCTTTTTCTCTTATCTGGAAAATAAGTCTGTATACTGCACACAAAAGTCTAATTGAGTCTTTGGTACAGCTGCCATTGGGTCTTTCCTATAGGAAATCATATTAGCATTCCTTTTAAATGTGTTCAGGGTAATAAGTCATCCTTGACATTCACCATGCATACGACAAAATGTCTGTGATACAAAATCAGCCCCAAGCTTATCAAATAATTAATACCAGATTTGTAAGTGACACAGATGATGTCAGGTTTTTGTATTAAGTAGGACCTTGATCCCTAGCATTTACTGGTTGCAATCCTTTTACTAACAGATAACATCTGCCAATGAGTAATACTTGGTTTCAGGGAAGAACAGCTTTTAGTGATTTTATTCCTATGAAGTTACTACATTGACAGTACTTGAATCCACATGCTTTTATTTAACTTCATAGAGGGAAAAAATGGTTCTGCAATCATTTTCACAACTCTTAAGCCTTGAGGGAGTCACATTTAAGTAGACAACCCATTCCTGAATGCAAATTTGCTTCGGGAATCACCAGTGGGCTCATTGCCTGTATACTTTTGGGTAACATCAATCTGCTGAGTAGAAAGTCAAAAGACAGTCTATGAACAGGGTCAGATGAGAAAGACTTTGAATTATGAACTCTGCCATCTAGATCACAAAAGAAGTGAAAACACTCCCAGTAAGCCAGGTTTCTTACTGTTGAATTGGTTAAGTGCAGGTGTGGAAGGGCAGCTTCTACCATGAGCCATGGGTAGTAGATTTAGAGACTTCAATGAGAAATAATATTTAGTCTGATAATAACACAGATGGTTCTGTCCATAAACATTTATAAATATATGACTATACATGATATAGTATATGCATATGTACTTTTTTGCCTTACTAACCAAGAGTAGATAAAGTGAAGATACTCCAGTAACAACCAGAATATCAGTTCTTACTTTCTAAATACATTCTCAAAGAAAAGGAACCAGAATGCTTGGGAAAATGACTGATTCTGGGGCTTAGGCTGGAACACCATCTTCTAGGATTTGAAGATGAGGTTGGGGTATCATATAACGCTAGAAAGAGGTCACATAGGCTCCTAAGCTGATTATGGGCCCCAGATCACATCAAATCAATGGGGTTTATAGCAAATAATATTTATACCCCTTTCCCATGTTAGGGAGCTACTCTCTACCCTGATTCAGTTTTCTGGTCCTTTTTCCAGCCATGACATCATCTCCCCACACAATAACTTGGATCCACCTGCGTATCAGATTTACGTCTCAGGGGCAAAAAGAAAAAGGAAAAACAAACAAACAAAAATAGTATAACCACAGGCCCTTTGGAATTTAACTAAAAAATGCCTACTAGCTATCTACAAAATGGAGGACCACCCAACTCTTCATCTGCACCATTCCAGCCTTAAAGTACATGATTGGTCAACAATTTGTTTGGCTTTTTATGTTAACTCTGTTTTTAACCACTGGGTTCCAGATGCTAGCACAGTGCTGACCAGACTTCTCTGGACAGATTAATGCACCAGTGTGTCCTGGAGCTCCACTTCCTCAGAGCCCTTCCCCACTAGGGAAAGAAAGAGACAGGATGGGAGTATGGGTCGACCTGTCAACACCCATGTTCAGCAGGGAAGCAATTACAGAAGCCAGACTTTACACCTTCTGCACCCCACAATGACCTTGGGTCCATACTCCTAGAGGGTTAAAGAATGGGAAAGGTTGGAGTAAGGCACCAAAGAAAAAACCCTGGGTGGAGGGTAAGAGTGAATGTTCAGCTTCAAGGGGTGGAGGATGGAGGGAGTTGGGATGGGACACAGTCTTTTGGTGGTGGGAATGGTATTTATGTACACTCCTATCAATGTTCAGTCATATAAATCACTACTTCATTAATATGAGAGGGGAAAAATTAATTGAATATCTCAAACTTTTTAAAGCACAGACTGAGTCTTTTTAATGCATAAGCTAAGTCTTTGATATGATATGTTGACTCTCTTAAAAGCTTAGTCCAGAGAGAACAAAAGCAACCGGTGGCATAGCTATATACAAACAATGTCAAAGGACATGAAATATGGTGAGGGTGTGTATGATACAGCAAATCCTAACAAAGGGATTTTCAAAATTAACCCAACTGCCAAATAATATGATTATGGCAATAACTATCTATTGTGTTTTTAAACCCTAAGACAGCACGAAACTCCCGCTTCCTCAATAGAGCCTGTGTTTCTCCCAATCCTGGAACCTCTGGAGTGGGGCTCACTTCACTGCATGCTTCTGTCAAGTCAGGCCAAGTGATATTGCATCCGCTGATTCCAACCTAATCAATGCAACAAGTACCATCTCAGCATGTTTCACCTCAGACTGTTTAGAGAGACATCAGGCATGGAATGCCAACCCTTCACCCTCATCACTCCTGTGAGACCTTTCCAATCATGGTATTCTCTAATTCCATTCCAGGAAGTTCACTTCCTAACAAAGTCCCAAAACCTAGATATAAGCCAGGTCCCGTAAGATAAAGCATATGTTCACATGTATCTATAAACTAGGGCAAAATATATACCTGAAAGCAAAAATACACAACAGTCTGTAGTGAGTCAGTATCAAGTTCATAGTAAAATAGTGTCCACTTAGACTTAGATACCCTCCTCACGTACTTCCTATTACAGTTCTCTCACTCACTCCAAAGTTAACTTTAGCAAAGCAAGGACTGCAAAAGCTGAATAAGGGCAAGAGACTGGCATACTTTAACAATGACTCTCTAGTCACTATCAGGCCATTCCACCAGCTGGGGCCCTAATCCGGGAGTCCAGAGATTCTCAAACAGACTTGATGGGCCTAGACCTCAAATAAATCCCTCTCTCCATTGTTTCCGGTCATCTCTATTAGGAACAACAAAATAGATCCCTTTGTGGGCCCCCATAGCACCTTGCCCTACCTGGATCAACAATGGTAGAGAATGTTCGATCCTCCGAAATGAGGATGGACAACATACTCTATGCTACACTTGAGGAAGATGGGTTGATACTGGGGCAGCATGGAATGTTCCTACTCCTGACCACAGAATGTGAGCTCAGATCTAGAGGGATGTAGAGGTCACACAGGCTCCTAAGCTAATTATGAGCCCCAGATCACATCAGATTGATGGAGTTTACAGTAATATTTATACCCATTTCACATATTAGGGAGCTACTCTCTTCCCTGATCCAACTTTCTGGTCCTTTTCCCAGCCATGACATCATCTCCTCCAACAATAATTAGGATTCACCTGCATATCAATTTCAGGCTCAGGAAAAAAAAAACACTAGTATAGCTACAGGCCCTTTGAAATATAACTAAAATATGCCTACTAGCTACCTACAAAATGGAGAACCCCCCAATGCTTCACCTGCACTGTTCCAGCCTCTAGGTCCATAATTGTCCAACAGTTTATTTGGCTTTGTATATTAACTCTCTTCTCAGCCACCAGGTTCCAGGTTCTAGCAGGATGAGACCAGACTTCCCTGGACAGACAAACCCACCAATGTGCCTTGGAGCTCTGCTTCCCCAGAGCCCTCCCACACTAGGGAAAGAGAGAGACAGACTGAGAGTATGGATTGACCTGTCAATGCCCATGTTCAGCGGGGAAGCAATTACAGAGGCCAGACCTTCACCCTTCTGCATCACTCAATGATCTTGGGTTCATATTCCCAGAGGGTTAAAGAATAGGAAAGCTATCAGGGGAAGGGATGGGATACGGAGGTCTGATGGTAGGAATTGTGCGAAGCTGTACCCCTCTTATCCTATGTTTTTGTCAATGTTTCCTTTTTATAAATAACAAATTAAATTAAAAAAAGAAAAGAATAGGAAAGCTATCAGGGGAGGGGATGGGATACAGAGTTCTGGTGGTGGGAATTGTGCTTATTTGTACCCCTCTTATCCTGTGGTTTAGTCAATGTTTCCTTTTTAAAAATTAAAAAATTAAATAATTTAATAAAATAATAAAGTAGTAAAAGAAAGTAACAAAAGTCCTTTCCCAGACCTCCCTCCAAAAAAAAAATGATGATGGAAATGGGGAACTTACCAAAGGCAGCCAACTGAACAAGTTCTGGTGGAGCAAAAGCCTGACATTTGCACTGCAAAGAAAATACTGCTGTATTATAGCTCCAAATGGAAATAGCCTCCATAGTATCACAGAAATAAGTAATTGAATAAACAAATTTTAGAGAATAAAAAAACTTCCTGTGAAGCATTTAAATATTATTCGGGTGAAAATTACACTCTCCATGAGGTTGAGCATAGTTTCTCTCTTTAAGTCTAGGTTGTATGACATAACCATTTCTCAGAGCATACAGTATAGAAAAATGGTGTAACCCAACAAACACTTTTTTTGGAAAGATCATCAAGGTTAACATCTACAGAGATAAGTCATATTGATAGTATGTATCCTCTATTTAAGGTGAGAAAAATGACATGTACTTTGTGGCCTCTCAAAAACCTGTAACCTGGGACCAGGTAGTGGCTCACCTGGTTAAGTGCACAGATTACAATGAGAAAGGACCTGGGTTCAAGGCCCTGGTCTCCCCCTGCAGGGGGAAAGCTTGATAAGTGGTAAATCAGGGTTGCAGATGTCTCTCTGTCTCTCTCCTTCTCTATCTCCCCTCCTTTCTGAATTTCTCTTTGTCTCTACCCAATAATAAATATTTTTTAAATCTATAACCCTGATCTAATCATGAAACAAAATTATGCAAGTTCCAATTCTGCAAAACACATGAGATGTATTCCTCCAAGTTGTCACAGTAATAAAAAGCAAAGTCTTAAGAAACTATCATAAACAAGAAAAGCCTAATGAGATATGACAACTAAATAATATGTGATGTCCTGGAATGAAATCTCAAAACAGAAAATAAAATGTCATGGCATTTTTTTCCCACCAGAATTATCTCTGAAGCCCAAAGCTTGCATGTTAAATCCATTGTTCTAGTGACCATGTTTTCCTTTTTACCTTTTTACTTGATAAGACAGTGTGAAATTGAAAAGGAAGGGGGTATTAGAGAGGGAGAGAGAGACCCTGCAGCACTGCTTCACCACTCGTGAAATTTACACCCCTATAGGTGGTGAACAAGGCCTTGAACCTCAGCCATTGTGCATGGTAACATGTCTCAACCAGGTGTGTCAGCCATGGCCTAGCTCTGAACTGTGGTAAATTTTGAGGAACTTCCCATGAAGTGTGACTATAATTAGTAATCATGTACTGCTATCAATTTATCCATTATGCCAAATATACCATCCTAATGTAATATAATAATAAGGGGAACTGGGTGTGGAGGTCTGTGGGAACTCTGTACTGTCTTCAGAATTTTTCTGTGAAAAATCTTACTTTCTTATAAAAACATTATTTTTAAAATAATTTTAATTTACTCTGGAATACATGGACTTTAATAAGGTGTCAAAATTTTTATGATATCTAAGCTAAATTATTATTCTTTGATGCCCCATAGATATGTAATTGGTGTCCTCTAAGTGCTTTAATCAAAAGCTTAAATTCTACAGAGAATGGTCTTTTCAACTGTTAGGGAAATATTTTCAGAGCTGTTCCTAGGCTGTCATCTTGATTATTATGCCATCTCTAATTTTTTTTTAAAGGCAAATTACTATAGTTTGACTCCCAGTTTTATTAAAACTCTATTATGATTATCATTTTAAAAACACTCTAAACTCTGGTCAGCTTCAGTCAGGGTGGTAATGAGGGTGGAATGTATCATTGCAAGCCTAATTCTGCCCATTACAGTCCTGCCTTCTCCATTTATGCTAGTCTAAAAGTGTTATTTGAGTTGGAAGACCATTCTGTAACCTTCAGATTACTGCTGGGTGGCTTCAACAGAAAAGGAATTACCAATGCATTAAATTTGAATTAGCTCTGAGAAATCATGCAGATGTATGCACAGAACATTAGAGCAGGACTGTCTCCCAGGCACAGCAGAATTGCTTTTATGCACTTTTAAAGAATCACTTGAGCAACCCTTAAATTGCACACATGATGAAGCTGAGCCAGCATCTTCTGTAAAAAAAAAAAAAAAAAAAAAAAAACCTGCATCCCAAATCTAGCCTTTCAGGGAGTTGACTTTCAGAGAAACTTGATCACACAGGGACAGCTGCTGAGTGGACTGTTTGGGTTCCAACCTCGACATATTAGAGTGTCCTGGCAAATGACTGCAGAAGTGTCACTTGGACTAATGATTATGAATTATGCAGAGGGTCATATCCTCTTAGTTACAAGTCATTTACATGGTTTCCCTCTAGACAGCCTAGCCTGCTTCAATATTTTCCTTCTTCTAGGAAATAACTCATTGAATAAATGCTCCAAGTTGAGTTTATTGGCATTCTACTATTCTTCTATAATGTTAAACTTGCAAAACAGCCAAATGAAGACAGACAGACAGAGAGAGAGAGAGAGAGAGAGAGAGAGAGAGGGAGAGAAAGAGAGAGAGACTTTCCCTTGGTGAAATTTTAGCAGTAACAAATCTTGGCATATTGTATTTAGTCTATGTGTGTGAATCCCAGTTTAAAGGTCTGACAGTTTTAATCTCTGTCTCTGTCTCTCTTTGCTATCTTCAGTTAGACTTAAAAGGTAGTGTGAGGTGTTTTCAGGGGAGAGAGCTCAGTGGATACTGAAATCCACATATGCCACTTTAAGATATTATTTTAGTGTGCAACACTGAAAGACCAGAAACAGAAAATCTACAGAATCTCATTAAAGAGACAACCTTGTGCATTTTAGCAAGTGATTCATAAAGTATCACTTCACTAATAAGTGCAAAACTCCGCTGAAACAGGAATCTGCTTTTGTGTTGTTTGTATCTTAGATTTCAATGAAAAGTCTGATGATTGCTGATCTCTTCCCCAAAATGGACTGCCGTCAAAGTCAGAATATGTATCTCTCTCTCAGTCTCTCTCTCTCTCCATACTTATTAAGCTTTTAGTCAGCATGAACAATATAAATACAATTTTACATAACAGAAAATAAGACATCTTTTGAAAAACAAATAAATCATGACATTCAACCAGAAACTATTTTTTACAATAAGGCCCAGCCTGGAGCAGGAGGGAAGTGTCTTTTCCAAATTGATTAAGAAGATTTCATCTCAATGAGAACTGAGCAAAGCAGAACCCCTCAAGACTTCACAGTTAACTTCAGAGTTAGTAAATTCTGTTATTCTTTTATGGCAGGTGGTCATTCAGCCATGCAAAATGTCATTCGTCCACCCAGGAAAGCTACCTGGAAGTTAGAATTCCAAAGGAGGTCCCTTATTGCCAAAAATAACCAGGACTTAGTGAAGAGAAGTGCTTTAGAATGTTGTTCACACTTCCAAAAAGTTGATAGACATGAGTGGTGGAATGATTCAGTGATGATTTCAAGCAATTACACTTTGCTAGTTTTCAGGGACCCTGTGGTGTCTGTAGAGTTCTCTCAGTAACAAACTTCTCCCCAGATTGTAGAGCAAAAAGTTAACTGTCACACTGCACCAGCTGGATCTCATTCTCTTTATTCTTGTATGCCCTCAAAACAAACCCAAAAATCTCCCAACAGGCACCATGTGGCAGTGCTGTGGAGCTCAATGTCACTTAAAGTTCTTCCATGGCAGGATGATTCATTGAACAGCCAGAGGGATCATTTTAACACAGAACTCCTACCTTGCCATTCCTCAGGAGAAGCCATGGTGCTAACAGTGACTAACAGCTCTGCCCTTCCCATCCGTGACTTCCACTTAATCCCAAGGCCACACTTAAACCTTCCTTTCCCTTACTCATACAAGCTAAACTTAGCCTCTGCTCACAATCTGCTCGCAAAACTCTTCCCTCAACCATCTACTCAAGATTTCCTCTCTTATTCTTCTTATTTCCTCTTCTTATTCTTGATTCAAGTGTCATTACTAACATATCCTGGGCCCTTCTTATAACAAATGACACATACCTTGCCATAACCTATTCCGCCTCTGCTTTATTTCTTTAAATAACATTCATCTTCCACAAACCCACAGTATACTTTACTTAGTCATTTGTTCATGCTGATCTCCTCTGACAAAAATTTCAAGTATGTGAAAGGAAGTGAGTTTGTTTTATTTAATGCTTTATTACTAGAATCTAGAAAGTGTCTAATGTACAGTGGATGATCAGTAGCATTTGTTGAATTGAAAGATCAAGTTTTTAACATGTGTTTTCTCTATGCATTTATCTCTTTTCAACCTGAATTCTTCTCATCCCACCCCACATAATTATTCTAAAATGACAGCCTCTTAAGATTCTTGCCTGGAAGACAACTGTATTAGTAGACAGGAAAAGATTGACAATAGAAACACCTCTTTCAGGAGTCAGGCGGTAGCGCAGCGGGCTAAGTACACATGGCGCAAAGTGCAAGGACCTGCGTAAGGATCCTGGTTGGAGCCCCCGGCTCCCCACCTGCAGGGTGGTCGCTTCACAAGCTGTGAAGCAGGTCAGCAGGTGTCTGTCTTTCTCTCCCCCCTCTCTGTCTCCCCTCCTCTCTCCATTTCTCTCTGTCCTATCTCTCTCTGTCCTATCCAACAACTACGACATCAAGAACAACAACAATAATAACTACAACAATAAAACAACAAGGGCAACAAAAGGGAATAAGTAAATATAAAAAAAAAAACACCTCCTTCTGGGTTTATTTTCTAGAATCCAACACTTGTTGAGAACTTAATTTAAATTGGAGAGGTAGAGTGGAGTGCTTTTCTGATATCTGAAAAGGGAAAAGTGTAATTCTCCTTAAATTGGAAATGGAGACAGCTTTTCCAATTGATTTCCCAGATCCTAGGACCCAGACCCACTATACAGGGACATAGGAGTAACTGTGGTTCCCCTGGGGAATAAGATATCTCCATTCTGTTTTCCATAGTAGATGTAACAATTTACATATCAATCAATAGTGCACAAGGACTCCACATTCACATTCTCAACATCCCTGTTGGCTGTTCCTGTTATTTTCTTTTCTTTCTCTCTCTTTCTTTCTTTTTCTTTCTCTTTGTCATCTTTCTTTTTTTTTTTTTTATAATAGTCATCATCTTAGAACTTAGCTGGTATGAGATGATATCTTAGTGGCTGTCTTAAGTAGTTTTCATTTACACTATGACAATTAGTGACATTAAGCTGTTTACATATGTTTTTGAAGAAATGATTATTCAAGCCCATAGTCATTTTGTTTTCAATTGAGTTATTAGAGTTTTTGCTGTTGAGCTCCATAAATTCACAATTTATTTTGGAGGTTAACCCCATGTAAGATATATGGTTTGTTATGGTTTATCATTGTGTAGGCTGCTTTTTTCTTTTCTTTTCTGTTTGTTTCTCTTGCTGTACAGAAAGCTTTTTTACTTTAATGTGATGTTCTACTTCTTTTTTCCCATGTGTATTTTATGACCTGTTATTCATGATAGTATTGCCAAGACCAATGTTGCGAAGTCCTGTCTGAGTAGTTTTGTATGTGTGGTATAAAATAGTGGGTCTCTGGGTCCATGCTCCCAGAGGGATAGAGAATGGGAAAGCTACCATGGGAGGGGGTGGGTTATGGGGATTGGGTGGTGGGAATTGTGTGGAGTTGTACCCCTCCTACCTTATGCTTTTGTTCACTAATCCTTTCTTAAATAAAAAATTAAAAAATAAATAAATAAAAATAAAATAGTGGGTCAGTTTTATTCATTCTCATGTGGATATCCAGTTTTCCTATTATCATTGGCTAAAGAGATTGCCCCTTCACCCACTTTTGGGGGCATCTTTGTAGTAGGTCAGCTGAATATAAATATGTGGATGTACTTCTGGACTTTTTTTTTTCTCTCCCATTGGTCTATATGTTGGTTTTTATAGCATACCATTCTATTCTTATTAATGTAACTCTGTAATATATTTTGAAGTCAGAAAACGTAAGGCTTCCAGGTTTGTTCACCTTTCTTAGTGTTGATTTGGCCAGTTGTAATGTTTAATGGTTCCATGTGAAATATACAATTGCTTTGTTTTATTTGTTTCTTTTTCTGTAAGTTAAATGTCATTGGAATTTGATAGAGATTACACTGAATCTGCGTACCATTACTGTGTAAAGTGGCTATTTTGACAGTATGCCAGTCACGGATTTTTTTCATCCGTCTGTCGTGTCTTCTTTCATCAATGTTTCATAGCTTTCAGTATATAAGTTCTTTCATAATATTTAGCTATGTGTATTCCTATGTTTTATTCTTTTTGGTACTATTATAAATAAAAAATGTTTTCTTACTTTTCTTTTTAAAATAGTTTTTTTTTTTTTTTTTTACCAGAGCACTGTTCAGCTCTGGCTTATGGTGGTGTGGGGGATTGAACCTAGGACTTTGAAGCCTCAGGCACAAGAGTCTGTTTGCATAACTATTATGCTATCTACCCTCCGCCCTTAAATAGTTTATTTTTGGCAAGTATTTTTTGGGGGGGAGGTTGCCTCCAGGGTTACTTCTGGAGCTCAGTGCCTGCGCTATGAGTACACTGCTCTTGGAGGCCATTTTTCCCTTTTTTGTTGCCCTTGTTGTTATTATTATTATTGCTGTTGTTGTTTGACAGAACAGAAAGAAATTAAGAGAGGAGGAGAAAACAGAGATGGGGAGAGAAAAATAGACACATTCAGACCTGCTTCACTGCCTGTAAAATGACCTCCCTGCAGGTGGGGGAGGGCTCGAACCAGATCCGTTAGCTGGTTTCATGCCATGTGCATTTAACCTGATGCGCTACTGCCCAGCCCCACAAGTATTGATTTTATATGTTGACTTTGTATCCTGAAACCTTATTATTTTATTTTATTATTAATTATTGTGGACTCTAGGATAAAATCGAATAATTTGTAAACATGTATTGTTTTAGAGGACTGGGGAGTAACTCAGTGCTCCAGAGACAACAGATTCAATCCCTGACATCATATGTACCAGAACAGAGCTATACTCTGATACTCTCTTATTTTCCCACCCTTTCTTCCAACCTTTCTCATAAAAATTTAAAAAATAGATTTTTTTTGGTGTTCACATTCTAATTTGGATGACTATATATAGCCACATGTGGGGGAAAAAATGAAACTAGATCACCACTTAACATCACACACCAAAATTAAATCAAAAGGGATTAAGGGCATGGATATTATACCTGAAACTATAAAATAAATAGAAGAAAACATTGGCGAAACACTTGAATCTTTACATCAGAAATGTTTTTGGAGACTCAACCTGATGAGGAAGTGATATTGAAACAAGATTAAATAAATGGGACTACATCCAATTGCGAAGCTTCTATATATCTCAGAAGAAAACTACATAAGAATAAACAGGCAGCCCAGCAATTGTGAGAATATATTTGTACATCATAAATCATTATCAGATATTTATTAAGAATTCATACATCTTCAACAACAACCTCAATAATAATGCCCCACCAAAGGCTAGCAAAAGATGTGCATAGACTGTTTTCTAAAGAAGACATGCATATGGTCCACTGATATATGAAGAAACATACTGCTTCACTTGTCAGTAGAGAAATGCAAATTAAAACTGCAATGAAATAGCACCTCCCATCTGTGAGAATGACTCACATCAACAAATCAAGTGATGACAAGTGCTGAAGAGGATGTGGAGAAAAAGGAACCCTGTTACATTGTGGTGGGAATATAAACTGTTGCAGTCCTTATAGAAACCAGTATGGAAAGTCCCCCACAATGAAAATAATTTATGACCCTGCATTTCTATTTCTAGGAATACATCGAAAGGACATTAAATCACTAATTCAAAGGGGCATACACATCCCTGTATTATAACTGTGTTTTTGATGATAGCCAAATTATGGAAGCAGCCTAACTGCCCATCAGGACATAATTGAATAAGTAAACTGTAGGATATATATTCAAGGGAATACTACCCTGCTGTTCAAAAATATGGTATCATATCCCTCAGAACACAATGGATGGAAGTAGAGCTGATTAAGCTTAGTGAAGTAACTAGGGAGGTGAAAAACAACTGCAGAATGGTTTCACTCATATGTGGAATACAGAGGATTGAAACATACAAACTTACAAAAATAAATCCAACTTCAAACTATCTCTAAAACTTTGTGATAACTGAAGTGGTTATTAGTTGGGAAGTAAAGAAAGATCACAGAGAACTTTAGTGCTGGAAGCGGTGTGGAACTATACCCCTTTGATCTGATAGTTTTGTAAACCACTATTAATTAACAAATAATTTTTTAAAAAATAATTCAAAATAGTCGGGCTGTAGTGCAGCAGGTTAAGCGCAGGTGGCGCAAAGCACAAGGACCGGCATAAGGATCCCAGTTCGAACCCCGGCTCTCCACCTGAAGGGGAGTCGCTTCACAGGCGGTGAAGCAGGTCTGCAGGTGTCTATCTTTCTCTCCTCCTCTCTGTCTTCCCCTCCTCTCTCCATTTCTCTCTGTCCTATCCAACGACGACAACAACAATAATAACTACAACAATAAAACAAACAAGGGCAACAAAAGGGAATAAATAAAATAAATATTTAAAAAATAATAATAATAATTCAAAATAAATTGAGAGATGAGGGAAATAAAAAGAGGAGGAGAGAAAGATAGACACCTGCAGACCTGCTTTACCAGTTACAAAATGACCTTACTGCACATGGGCAGCTGGACGCTCAAACCAGGATCATTGTGCTGGTACTTGCAATTTGATCTAACCCAGTGCATTGTTTCCTGGCCCCCTAGCATATTCATGCTGATGATGTTAAGTCTTCCAACACATGCACATGAAACATCTTTCCATTACTAAGTGTCTTTTTCTATTTTCTTGAATAGTGACTCATAATTTTCAGTATACAAGTATTTCTCTTCTTTTTTCTTAGGTTTATTCCTAGATATTTGTTGTTTTGTTGCTATAGTAAAAGGAATTGATTTCTGTATTTCTTCTTCTGCTAACTTAGTGTTTTTATAGAGGAATGCCACTGACTTTTGTATATTGATTATGTAGCCTGACATCTTATTATATTGTCTGATAATTTCCAAGAGGTTCCTGGTGTATTCTTTGGCTTTTCTATGTATACTATCACGTCATCAACAAATAGGGAGAGTTTGACTTCTTCTCTTCCTATCTGTATCCCTTTAATTCCTTGCTCCTGCATGATCGCTATGGCAAGAACTTCCAACACTATGTTGAATAATAATGGTGATAGTGGGCAACCCTGTCTAGTACCTCATCTGAGGGGGCATGCTTCCAGAGTTTTACCATTTAGTATGATGTTGGCTGTAGGTTTGCTATATATGGACTCCACTATCTTGAGGGATTTCCCATCTACTCCCCCATTTCCATAGCATTTTCTTCATGAATTGGATTTTGAAAATGGCTTTCTCTGGTCTCCTCTCCTCTCCCAGATCAACTAGGAATACCAAAGGAGACCACCTGGGACCGAAACAAGGCAGGACTAGAATGACTACAGGAACCCACCAAATCACCGGTGAGTGCAAACACGTGTAGCTGGTGGACAGAGAGGAGCCTAGGGAGAGAATAAGTGGCTGGTAACAGTCTTGGAGTTTATCAGTTGAGACACCACCTCTAGTCTGTTTCACCAACAAGGGGACAGATGAAGGTAGGAAGGAGAGGACTCCCCTGAGACTCACCAAGTGCAACTCTGAGTCTCCATTGCTACTGCCCTCAGAATCTAGAACAGCAAGCAGCAGGGAGGTGAGGAGGTAAATAAGAACAGCCATTGACCCAAAAACAACCGTTCCTTGTTCTGCATAAACATCCCCACCTGTACCCACCCTGTGCTAACTATAAAAAGCTGAGATGAAAAATGTTCGGGGTCACAAGACTTCCCCTGCATGGAGGCCCTTGGGACCCAAGCTTAAGCTTGCTAATAAAGGCTCTTGTACTTGCATGTGACTCTGGACTTCCTTGTGTGTGATCGGGACCTAAACTTCTGGGCGCAACATTTAGGGGCTTGTCCAGGATCCCCATCTCACTGAAGGAACACCAGTCTCACTGAGCCTTCAGGACCAGTCAAACTTCAGGTATATACATTCCTATTCATATCCTTATCTGTCATGAGAGACCCCTTGGAGTCGAAGGTGGAAACGCTGGGTGGCTCCAGGTCCAGGGTTCTGGGAAATGTCCTAGGCCCTGCTGTAGGGGATTGGATCCCCCTCACAAATTTTGAAGGGGAGAGTGGGTCGCACCCATGAAACGGTGAAAGGCCGTCCTCCCACCTGTTGGTTTTCTTTCGCCATTCTCGTTCAGGGGTCCTAGGGCCGCTGGAGTTTTCTTTGTGTGTATTGTCTCTGTGTTCATTATCAGTCTTGTCTTTCTTGAGTCTAAAATCATGGGTCAGGCTACTTCAACTCCTCTGACTATGGTCCTGTATAATTTCAAAGAATTCAAATATAGGGCTCATAATTTGAATCTAGGGGTAAAACAGGACTGGATGATCACTTATTGTTGAAGCGAATGGCCAACCTTCTCTACCAGTTGGCCCCCAGAAGGAACCTGGGACCTGCCTACTATCTATGCCACCAATGACATCATCTTCTGACCCAGGACACCCGGACCAGATCTCTTATATCCTCACTTGGTAGGATCTGGTAGAGAAACCTCCCCCCCTTGGCTAAAACCTTTTATTCCTCCAGAGGGGTTGTGACCTGCCATTCTTGCTTTAAAGGATTCTCATCTCAACCTACTGTCCCCTCTGCATTCCCTCTCACTTCCCCCTCCTACCCTATTCTCCAAGGTGGTCCCGAAGAAGACCTCCTAGGGCACCCTCCTCCCTATCAACCTCAACCTCCCCCAGTCCCACAGGAACCTCTGGCAGCAGGCCAGGACTTACAGAGCCCTCCCCATATGAGAGCCCATACAGCCCAGAGGACCCCTGATTCAATGGCCCTGCTCCTCCAGGCCCTAGGATCCCTGAATGAGAATGGTGAACAATTGATGCAATATTGGCCATTTTCCACTAGTGATCTTTATAATTGTAAAATTCAGAACCCTAAGTTTTCAGAAAAACCAGCAGCACTCCTTGACCTGTTAGATTCTGTTATTTTTACTCATCAGCCAACCTGGGATGACTGCCAGCAGCTTTTACAGATTCTTTTTACCATGGAAGAAAGAGAAAGGATCCTCTTGGAAGCCCAAAAACTTGTGCCCGGGGCAGACAGGAACCCCACCTTAAGCCCAGCTCTGATAGATGGCAGTTTCCCTCTGATAAGACCCATCTGGGGTTTTAACTCACCTGAAGTAGTAAGGAGAGGCTCCAGGTCTATCGCCAGACTCTAATGGGAGGTCTCTGGGCAGCGGCACACCAACCCACCAGTTTGGAAAAGACAGAAACCCCAGCTGCCTTCTTAGAAAGAATCATGGCGGCGTATCAAATGTTCACTCTCCTAGATCCAGAAACTCCAGAGAATAAGTCAGCAGTAATTATGGCCTTGTAAACCAGGCTGCCCCTGATATCTGGAAAAAAACTCCATAAAATAGATAGATTAGCAGATAAGTCTTTACAGGAACTGCTGGCAGTAGCAGAGAAAGTCTTTAACAACTGAGAGACCCCTGAAGAATGCCAATTACGGACAATGACAGCAGCGAGCGAGTGACAGACTTGAAACCTCACTGAGGGCAATAAGACAAAAATCCTAGAACTGGGTGAGCTCGGTGACTAAGGCCGATGGGGTTTGGGTCCCCTCCCTGAACCCAGGGTAACTTTAAAAGTAGAGGAGACCTGTTAGCTTCCTAGTACATATGGGGGCTCAACATTCAGCGTTAACCCAATCCATGGGAAAACTATCCAAACAAAAGACCTGGGTGCAAGGAGTGACTGGCATGAAACAATATTCCTGGACCACCTAGAGGACTGTGGACTTGGGGAAGGGACAGGTATCTCATTCTTTTATGCTTATTCCCTAATGCCCCTACCTCCTTCTTGGGAGAGACCTGCTTTCTAACATGGGAGCAACTATTACTTTCCAACCCCAAGTAGTTATGACCACCAACTCCATGCCAGTTCCTATCCTTACCTTAAATTTGACTGATAAATACTGACTTTACCAGAAACCTAGCCCTTCAGAGCCTCCTCCCCAGATGGTAGTCTGGATGAATAAATTTCCACTTGCATGGGCCAAAATTGGAGGAATGGGGCTGGCAGAACATCAGACCCCCACCTGGGTAGAACTCAAACCTGGGGTAGAGCTGATCCGGGTTCGACAGTATCCTCTCCCTCTAGAAGCCTGTAAGGGCATTGCCCCCTATATCAGAAGATTACGGGAGTTGGGCATTCTGGTATCTTGCCAATAACCCTGGAACACCCCGCTCTTACTGGTTAAAAAAAAAAACCAGGCATGGGAGACTATAGACCCATCCAAGACCTATGGGAAGTAAATGATAGGGTTGTGGACATATATCCTACAGTACCCAACCCCTACACACTCCTGAGTTCCTTAGATCCAGACCAAGTATGGTACTCAGTCCTGGACCTAAAAGATGCCTTCTTCAGCCTCCCCTTAGCAACAAAGACCCAGCCAATATTTTCCTTTGGGTGGCAAGACCCTGAAGCAGGATTCAGCAGACAGCTGACTTGGACCCGGCTACCACAGGGATTCAAAAACTCTCCGACCATCTTTGATGAGGCACTGCACCAAGACCTGAGTGAGTACTGGCAGGCACACCCTGAGACCTCCCTCTTACAGTACGTTGATGATCTCCTGGTGGTGGCCAGAACAATGGAAGAGTGCCATAACAGTACTGAAGATCTCCTTCCAGTCTTGAGAGATCAAGGATACCAAGCCTCCACAAAGAAGGCTCAGCTGTGCCAGGAAAAGTGACCTACCTGGGGTACATCCTCAATGATGGGCAAAGATGGTTGTCTGAACCAAGAAAAGAGACTGTACTTAAGATACTTACTCCCACGACCCAATGGGCAGTAAGAGAATTCTTGGGGTCGGTGTGGTTTTGCCAGCTGTGGATCCCCAGTTTTGCTGAAATAGCAAAACCCCTTTATGAGGTCACCTGAGATGGGCAGCCTTTTAAATGGACTGAGGCTCATGAGAGCACCTTCAAACAACTAAAGCATGCCCTGTTGTCGGCTCTGGTCTTGGGACTGCCTGATGTCACTAAACCCTTCCACCTTTTCATAGAGGAAAAGCAAGGGATAGCAAAAGGGGGTCCTAACAAAAACAGTAGGGCCCTGGACATGGCCAGTAGCTTATCTCTCAAAAAAACTAGTGGTGGCTGTATGGACACTGTGCCTCCACATCATAGCTGCTATGGCCATGCTGACAATGGTCACTCAGAAGTTGACTCTCGCTCAGAAATTGACCATGACTATTCCTCATGCTGTAGATGGAATCCTCTGACAACCTCCTGACAGGTGGATCAGCAATGCCAGGCTAACTCATTATCAAAGCTTGTTGCTAAACCCACCCCTCATTCAGTTCTCACCCAGCACTTCCTTGAACCCAGCTGCCTTTCTCCCTGACTCCAAATTAGACACTCCCGTACATGACTGCTCTGAGATTCTGAGCTACACATCTAGCCTCTGGGAAGACCTGAATGACCAGCCTTTAAAAGGAACAGAAGTGAACTGGTACACTGATGGGAGCAGCTTCATCAGAGATGGGATAAGGTATGTTGTGGCTGCAGTAACTACTGAACAAGAGGCTGTGTGGGCAGCCACCCTACCTGCTGGGACTTCAGCCCAAAAAGCTGAATTAATTGTCCTCACAAAAGCCCTCAACCTGGGAAAAGGAAAAAGACTTAACATCTACACCAATGCCTTTGCCACAGCCCATGGGGCTATATATCAAGAAATAGGGCTGCTAACAGCTAAAGGTAAAGCTATCAAAACCAATCAAGAAATATTAGACCTGTTAGAGGCTATCTGAATGCAAGATGAGGTAGCCATAATACACTGCCCTGGGCACCAAAAGCGAGAAAGTTCTGTGGAGTGAGGGCAACTTCCTAGCAGATATCACAGCCAGACAAGTCACATTAGAAAGAACTGACTAATTGGCTCTTTGTCTGCCAGACCCTGGAGAGCCCACACTGCCTGATAAGCCAGAATATACACCAGATGATGAGCTCCAGATAAAAAGTTACCTCTTGCCAATGAGCAGGGTAACTAGTGGTTGACAGCTGATGGTGAACTCATCTTACCCCAAGCCATGGCCAAACACCTGCTACAACATATACACAGAACCACCCACCTTGGGTGGAGAAAAAGGGCCGAACTTTTGCAAGAGGCCAGCCAGAGAATCCACAGCAAGAACCAACTGACTGAGGAAATAGTTGCAGAATGCAAAGCCTGCAGACTTACAAATGCTAGCAACCAGCCTAGAACTCCAGGGGTGTGTGAGAAAGGAACCAGACCAGGCACCCACTGGGACATAGACTTCATTGAGGTAAAACCAGGAAAATACGTGTATAAATATATGTTATTTTTTGTAGATACCTTTTCAGGATGGACTGAAGCATTCCTGACCAAGAGGGAGATGGCCCAGACAGTGGTGAAAAAGCTATTAGAAGAGATTTTTCCCAGTTTTGGTATGCCCATTCAGTTAAGCCCAGATAAAGGTCCAGCCTTTGCTTCCCAGGTAACCCAGAACTTGGTAGGTGTCCTTGGGGCAAAATGGAAATTACATTGTACCTACAGGCCCCAAAACTCAGGACAGGTAGAAAGGATGAATAGAACTCTAAAAGGGACCTTAACAAAATTAACTATGGAGACTGGCATGTACTGGGTAACTCTCCTTTCCTTTGTCCTCTATAGAGTAAGGAATACCCCCTATACTGCAAAGCTGACCCCATTCGAGATCATGTTTGGTCATTCCCCTCCCATAATACTTGCTCGCTGATATTAATGATCAGGACCTACTTGCCTCTTTACAGGCAATAGCTTGAACCCAAAAACATGTGTGACCAAGACTGAGAACAATATATGAAGCTGCATCCCCTCCAGACCCTCATCCCTTCCAGCCCAGAGACTCGGTCCTGGTGAGACGCCACCAAAAAGAGACACTCGAGCCCCTGTCAAAAGGACCTTATACTGACATCCTAGCCACCCCCATGGCCCTGAAGGTGGACGGTATCGGCCTGTGGATACAGAACTCCCACATCCATGCAGCAGAGGCAGGAGAATTTGAGACCAGATGGCAACTCGAGTTTGTCCCCAAACACCTGCTCAAGCTCCGGTTGCTCCGCTAGTGATTTTGCAGACTCTTTCTCTCCTGGTGACCAGCCCCTGGCAGAAACAGAGATTGGCCCATGTTTGGGCCCTAGAAGTTGCAAAAGACAAGGGGAGAATGAGGAGGTAAATAAGAACAGCCATTGACCCAAAACCAACTGTTCCTTGTTCCGCGTAAATATCCCCACCTGTACCCACCCTGTGCTAACTATAAAAAGCTGAGATGAAAAATGTTCAGGGTCACAAGACTTCCCCTACGTGGAGGCTCTTGGGACCCAAGCTTAAGCTTGCTAATAAAGGCTCTTGTACTTGCATGTGACTCTGGACTTCCTTGTGTGTGATCGGGACCCAGACTTCTGGGTGCAACAGGAGGCCCTGTGCTGACACCAGGGGACAGAGAACTAACCAGGAAACTCAGGAGATCTATACCTCTGTAGCCTAGTGGTAGGGCTGTGAAAGTTTCTTTGCATAACCACTGGATTATCTCTGCCACACCCTGCTTTATCTCTTGGTCAGGAGTCAGTGAAGCCTACTTATAGTTTAAAAGCCCTCAGGTTCCCATAGCCTACAGGGGAGAAAAAGAACAAAAGAGGCTTTTAAGCCACTGAGCTCCAAATCAGGGATTAAAATACTATTGAAGCAACTGTTAACTTCTGCAACTATGAACCCTTTAATTACCTTACTTAGACACAAGTCAATCCAGGCAAGAGTGATCAGTGATTTGAAAAGTACTGAGAGAGGGACCTCATAGCATAATACATAAAATGGTTAAACCAAAAAGAAGAAATACTGAAGAAATGAACCAGAACAAGAAGAAATACTGAAGAAATGAACCAGAACAAGAGTCCAGCTAAAATCCCCCCAAAGGGTGAAAAACAAAATAATGAGGTCAACATGCAAACACTAGTTAAGGATATAATCACAGGAGTGAGTAAAGAGTTTGAAAGAATAGTCATCAGAAATGCAGAAACAACAAATGAGACTCTGGAAGAAAACACTAATTCTCAAGGTTATTAGGGAGCTGAAAGCTGAAATAGCTGAGCTAAGAACACAACTAGCTGAGCAAGCTAAAACAGTATAAGAACAGGGTAACAAAATATATGAACTCCAGAAAACAGTAAAGGGGAAAGAGAATAGAGTCAATGAGGCTGAAGACAGAATTAGCAAGATTGAGGACAAATTAGAGACAACTAAAAAAGAAGTAAGAGATCTCAAAAATAGTTTAAGAGATACTGAAAACAACAACACAGACCTATGGGATAACTTCAAAAGAAACAATATATCCATTATTAGCTTGCCAGAGGAAGAAAGAAAGGGAGAGGAAGAAAGCATTCTTCAGGCCATAATAGCTGAAAACTTCTCTAGTCTAGACAACATAATACACATAAAGGTTCAAGAAGCCCAGAGAGTACCAAACAGAATTAACCCAAACTTAAGGACACCAAGAGACATCCTCTGTGAAGAACAGTCTGGAGAACTCTCAGAAGGCTAGAAATGGACCTACCTTATGTCCTACAATTCCTCTCCTGGGGATATATCCTAAGGAACCCAACACACCCATCCAAAAAGATCTGTTTACACATATGTTCTTGGCAGCACAATTTGTAACAGCCAAAAAAAAAAATTAATGTTAAGTGAAATAAGTCAGAAAGAGAATGGATGATCTTACTCTTAGGCAGAAGTTGAAAAACAAGATCAGGAAAGAAAACACAAGTAGAACCTGAACTGGAATTGGCGTGTTGCACCAAAGTAAAAGACTCTGGGGTGGGTGGGTGGGTGGGGAGAATACAGGTCCAAGAAGGATGACAGAGGACCTAGTGAGGGTTATACTGTTATATGGAAAACTGAGAAATTTTATGCATGTACAAACTATTATATTTACTGTCGAATGTAAAACATTAATTCCCCAATAAATAAATTTTTTAAAAAGGTTTTCTCTGCATCTATAGATATAATCATGTGGTTTTCAGTTTTTCGTTCATTGATGTGATGGATCATATTGATTGCTTTACATATATTAAACCAATCTTTCATGCTTTGGATAAACCCTGCTTGGTCGTGATGAACATCATTTTAATATACGCTTGTATCCAGTTGGCTAGAATTTTGTTCATTATTTTAGCATCTGTATTCATCAGAGATATCGGTCTGTAAATTTCTTCTTCTGTTGTTGTGTCCCTGTCTGCTCTTTGTATCAGGGTTGTTGGCTGATGTCGGCTTCATAGAAGCTAAGAGAAA
This sequence comes from Erinaceus europaeus, assembly GCF_950295315.1. NCBI lineage: Eukaryota > Metazoa > Chordata > Mammalia > Eulipotyphla > Erinaceidae > Erinaceus > Erinaceus europaeus. The sequence goes on along the minus strand of NC_080163.1, from coordinate 28,432,232 downwards.
GTATTCCTCTGTCTTCAATAATTTGGAAGAGTTTTAAAAATAGAGGTATTAACTCTTCCATGAAGCTTTTGTAGAATTCATTTATTGGGAAGGATTTTGTTAACTGTTTCAGTATCTTTGACTGTGGCCTGTTCATACTTTTTAGTTCCTCTCTGTTTAATTTTGGGTGTTTATAAGTATCTAGGAACTTGTTCATTTCTTCCAGGTTCTCTGGCAGAGAGGCATACATTTGTTCATAGAAGCCTCACATGAAATTTTGGATTTCTGTGCTATCTGTTGTGATATCTCCTCTTTCATTTACAATATTATTTATTTGAGTCTTCTCCCTCTTTTATTTTAGTCAGTTTGGCTAAAGGTTTGTCAATTTTTTTTTTACTCTTTCAAAGAACCAAGATTTAACTTTATTGAACTTTTGTATGTTTCTCTTATTTTCTCTGCTACTTATTTGTGCCATAATTTTAATTATTTCAGTTCTTTTGTTTTTTTAGGGTTCCTTGCTCCTCTTCAACTAAATCTTTAAGGTAAGCAGCCATGTTGTTTACTTAAGCTTTTTTCTTGTTTCCTAATGTGTGCTTGTAATGCCATGAACTTCCCTCTCAGAATAGTCTTATCTTGTTCCCAAATATTTTAAAAAATTGTGTCATAAAAATATTCATTTTTATTGGTTTCAGAAAATATGTTAATTTATTCCTTAATTTCATCTTTGAACAAGTAGTTCTTAAGTGGTGTACTGTTGAGTTTCCATATTTGGGGACTTTTACTAGTTTTTTCTTTGTTATTAAGTATAAATTTAATTCCACTGAGGTCTGAGAAAATTCTTGGAATCTTTCCAATGTTCTTGAATTTGCTGACACTGTTTTTGTGACCTAAAATATGGTCTGTGAACAATGAGATACCACTTCCCTCCTGTGGGAATGTCATACATCAGAAAAGGTAACAGCAGCAAATGCTGGAGAGGTTGTGGGGTCACAGAAACCCTCCCAAACTGCTGGTGGGAATGTAAATTGGTCCAGCCTCTGTGGAGAACAGTCTGGAGAACCCTCAGAAGGCTAGAAATGGACCTACCGTATGGTCCTACAATCCCTCTCCTGGGGATATATCCTAAAGAACCCAGCACACCCATCCAAAAAGATCTGTGTACATATATGTTCTTAGCAGCACAATTTGTAATAGCCAAAACCTGGGAACAACCCAGGTGTCCAACAGATGAGTGGCTGAGCAAGTTGTGATATATATACACACAATGAAATACTACTCAGCTATAAAAAATGAAAACAGTTTTCAGCCGATTTTGGATGAACCTTGAAAAATTCATGTTAAGTGAAGTAAGTTGGAAGCAGAAAGATGAATATGGGATGATCTCACTCTCAGGCAGAAGTTGAAAAACAAGATCAGAATAGAAAAAACAAGTATAACCTGAACTGGAATTGGCATATTGCACCAAAATAAAAGACTCCAGGGTGGGTAGGGTGGAGAATACAGGTCCAAGAGGGATGACAGAGGACCTAGTGGGGGTCGTATTGTTATATGGAAAACTGGAAAATGTTATGCATGTACAAACTATTGTATTTACTGTTGAATGTAAAATATTAACTCCCCAATAAAGAAATAAAAAAACTTACTTTCACTATAGATGAAAGATACTTAAGTATATATATATATATATATATATATATATATATATTAAAAGATATCTAACATATAATTAATATTTACTATATTTATATACAAAATTAGTCAATATTTGTTTTATTCCTTAAATATTTTTAAATTTATTTTTAGATAGAGACAGAGGGAGTGCGTAAAAAAATAATAATAATATGGTCTATCCTTGAGACTGACCCATGTGAATTTGAATAGAATGTGTATTCCTGTTTCTTGGAGTGAATGTCTCTAAAAATGTCCAATAGTTCTAGCTAATCTATCTCTTCATTTAATTCCCTTGTTTCTTTATGAAGTCTCTTCCTAGATGATCTGTCAAGTTGAGAGAGTGGGATGTGGAAGTCTCCAATTATTACTGTGTTGCTATTGATAGATTGCTATAGCTCTTATAGTAGATGTTTGATGTATTTAGACGGGCCCTCACTGGATGCATAGATGCATAGAGCACTAAGTAGTGTCCATCCCTATCTTTTATAAATTTATTTATTTTATTTTAAAGTCTATTGTGTAAGATATAAGTCTAGATGTTCTTGTCCTTTTTTGTGGTTTATTAGCTTGTATAGTAGTTTTCTATCTTTTCACTCTGAGTTTATGTTTGTCCTGTTGAGTTAGGTGGGATTCCTGCAGATAACAAACATATATTTGTGTTTTCTAATCCATCTGATTACTCTGTGCATTTTAATAGGTGAGTGAATTCAGGCCACTGAGATTTATTGATATTACAGATTTAATATAATTTAATGACAGCTTTGTTTATTTAAAAAAACAACTATTTTGCTTATTTTTCAATTTAGTTTTATATATTGCTACTACATTTATCATCAGGGCTCTAGAGTGTCTGTATGAATCTACTATCCTCAGCAGCCTTTTTTTATCTCTCTGTTTAAAGCATGAAAAACAGAGACATAAAAAGGGAGAGGTAGTGAGAGAATAGAGATTCTACAGCAGCCCTCTAGTGCTTATGAAGCACTGAAGTCACCACTATTTGATGGTCCAAGGCTCCAACACAGATTCTTATGCATGGTAACATGCTCTCTATAGGGAAAGCTACATGCTTTCTTTCTTTCTTTCTTTCTTTCTTTCTTTCTTTCTTTCTTTCTTTTTTAATTTAACTTTTTTCTTTCTGCTCTTGGTTATTTCCTTACATCTGCTAATTGTATACTTAGTTGTTCTACTTTCTTCTGGCTTTTCATAGTCTGAAGTTAGGATGCTGAGTTGCCCATGTGATTGGGTATGTCATGTTTTCACTTTCATTTGTCTCAAGATAATTTCAACTTTCCTTTGTGATTTCTTCTTTTATTTGTAAGTTGTTTAAAGAGAAAGCTGTGGGACTTCCGGGAGGCATGGCCATGGAATAACTGGGATAAAAGTGTCTCTTTTCCCAAAACAATGAGTAAATACAAGAGACTAAACTGAAGCCATAATCTACAGCTGAAAGTTTTGCAGCCCCAGGTGGGTGCTCACGTGTAGTTGGGACAATAAGGGGCACAGGTTGAAGAATAGCACAGTCAAATCAGAGCTCCACTAGCCATAGCTCTGACCTGCAACATTTTGGCAATTTCACTTTAAGCACAGCAAATAGGGAAGGTTGTTCTTAGTGCCAGAAGAAAAAAGAAAGGGGCTTTTATTTTAAGTAACACTTATTCTTTAATTTATTTATTTATTTATTTATTTATTTTCCCTTTTGTTGTCCTTATTGTTTTATCATTGTTGTGGTTATTATAGTTGTTACTGATGTCATTGTTGCTGGATAGGACAGAAAGAAATCAAACCCCATCTCGTCCCATCCAAAGCATCACAGATCATATGAACAAGTCTAGAGATCACAATACCACTATCTGCTGGCCATCAATAACCAGCACAAAAAAATGCACAAGCAGAGAAACAGAACTAAACAGCCAACTATGCAGTATCAGCCAGACAAAACTGAAACAGAAGAAACCCAAGGAATTACAGATATAGAGACACTCTCAGAGGCAGACTACAGAAAGCTTATTATAAGGACTCTCCAAGAATCTAAGCAAGAATTGAAAGAACATTTTACTATGGAATTAAAACACATAAGAGAATAACTAACAGTTCACTAAGAGTCTTCAAAGCTTGAAAAAAGAACTTCAATCAGAACTCACTAAGGAGTTAGGAAGCATGAAAGAAAATTTTTAAATAAAACTCCAGGGAGTAAAAGCACTCTAACTGCAATCCATGCCCAGGCAAGTAGATCCACACATACAGAAGATAAATTTCCAATCTAGAAGATATGGCCATCCCACTCTTTCAATTCAAAGACAAAGGAGAGGAGTGGTTCAGAAAGACTGAAGCAATTCTGTGAAAATGCAGGCTCCATCAAAAGATCAAATATAAAAGTGATAGGTATATCTGAGAAGGACAAGGCCAATGGCCCAGAGTCCATTTTCAGAGCAATTTTAGGAAACCCTAAAATTTCACTTAGGAAACCCTCAGAACATTCTTATTCAAGAGGCAGAACAATCACCCAGATTTATAAATACAAAAAGACCAATGCCAAGGCACATTATTGTAAAACTATTAAAAATTAACAAGGGAAAAAATGCAACCTGCTAGGGCAAAGAAAGAAGTTAAGTACAAAGGCAGAGCTATAACGCTTTCATCATGTCTCTTCACAAACCCAAGGAAAGAGTGGAATAACATATTCAAACTTCTAAAGGAGAGGGAATTCTAGACACAGATCTTGTGTCCTGCAAAATTATCCTTCAAATATGAGGGATAAATCAACCTGTTCAAGGAGCTCTGAAATTACATGTGCATATATAGTTTTTTAAACATCTAAGTCAACTACAACTTTAGATCAGACAGATCGAAAACAATCTGGACCTGTCAGTATCTAAAATATATACCAATAAAGGCCACAAAGCATAATAAGATCTAGTATATTACTATAGATGTTAACCATTGAATTAACATAAAAAATCCCCAACTAACCTGGTTTTAGTAATAGTTGATTATTCCTATTCTAAGCTCTTACTAAGACTGCAAGAAACCCCTTGCATTATGTTTGGGTTCCTCATTGCTCCTAGTCTTAAAACCTCTAGGACTATGCCCACACTTCTTGATAGTTCTCTCTGATTCCTTACTGTCATACTACCTATGGTGACCTTAACCAAAGTGCTACTAGTGCGGCCATCCCAAATTATACTGCTACTGAATACTTACAGTGAATTACTCGACCAGACCTGCCAATATACGTGGATATCTTCGCCCACCCTGTTCAACGCTTGACGTCTCGTCACCCAATCTGGTCCCCTACGCCTACACTGAACTTCTCTGTTCCAGTCTCTTGGAAACAGAGCTGGCAGTCAGCTGAGGTCAAGAATAAACACCTCATCACAGATCCCTGCAAGCGTCAACCCAGCTTTGACCTAGCACGTTATGATTGGGCTCTCCTCAATCGCTATCGAACAGGCCATGGCCGGTGTGCCGCTATGTTCCATCGCTGGGGAGCCAGAGACGACCCGAACTGCCCCTGCGGCTACAGACAGACTATGACCCACATAGTCAACGACTGCCACCTCTCCAGATTCAAAGGAGGTCTCGAAACTTTACATCAGGCTCAACCTGATGCTGTTGACTGGCTACAGAAGAAGGGCAAACGCTAGAAGAACAACCAGAGATATGAAGTTTAAGATGTCAGCCGCATGACTCTTCAAACCTGGCGAGTTCTTTCCTAACACATGGGACTACCTACATCCACTTTAGATGGCACACCATCTAACAAAGTTACAGATACTTGTTTCAGACATGACCATAATTGCAACCTGACTTCTCTGGGCAGAAAACCTCACCAATGTGTCCTGGAAATTCACCTCTCCAGAGCTCTACCCCACTAGGGAAAGACAGAAACAGTCTGGGGGGTATGGATCTATCTGCCAACTTACAATTTCAGCAGAGACGTTATTAAAGAAGCCAGAACTCCGACATTCTGCACCCCAAAACCAACTTTGATCCATGCTCCCAGTGGGAAGAAGTGATAGGGGGAAGAGGGTAAGTGGGCTCTGAACTCCAGCACTATGTGGTCCCAGAGAGAGGGGATGAAAAAGAGAAGTATTTGGATGTGGTAATAAGTTCATGTGTGACTTGGATAGGTATAGAGGACTGGACCTGGAAGGAAATGAGGGGAAATATATACAAATGTAGATGGATAGTTGCAGATAAAACAGTTAATTCATATCTGGAAACTCGGGAGAACTGTGGTGGTTTGCACAGAACTCTGGTCGTGGGAACGGTGTGGAATTATACCCCTGTTGACATGTAATTTTATAAATTGATCTAAAATAGCTAATACAAAATTGAAAAAAATAAGAGAAATCTGTTTTATTATCATGTATTTTCTTTTTTCTTTTTTTTTTTCTTTTTTATATAGAAAAAGGAAACACTGACAAAACCATAGGATAAGAGGTACAATTCCACACAATTCCCACCACCAGAACTCCGTATCACATCTCCTCCCCTTAGAATAGCTAAAGAATAGATAAAGAACAGCTTTCCTATTCTTTATCCCTTTGGGGGTATGGACCCAAGGTCATTATGGGGTGCAGAAGGTAGAAGGTCTGGATTCTGTAATTGCTTCCCTGCTGAACATGGGTGAACAGGTCAATCCATACTCCCAGACTCTCTCTCTCTTTCCCTAGTAGGGCAGGGCTCCAGGACACATTGGTGGGATTGTCTATCCAGGGAAGTCTGGTTGGCATCATGGTATCATGTGGAAACTGGTGGCTGAAAAGAGAGTTAACATATAAACACATAAATCCAAACAAATTGTTGACTAATCATGAACCTAAAGGCTGGAATAGTGCAGATGAAGAGTTGGGAGGGGGGTCTCTGTTTTGTAGATAGTTAATAGGCCTATTTTAGTTATATTCCAAAAGGCCTATGACAATACTAGTTTTATTTGTTTGTTTTCTGAGCCTGATATCTGATATGCAGGTGGTTCCAAGTCATTGTCTGAGGAGATGATGTCATGGCTGGAAAAAGGGCCAGAAAACTGGATCAGGAAAGAGAGTAGCTCACAAATATGGGAAAGGGGTATAAATATTGTTGCCTGTAAACCCCATCGATTTGATGTGATCTGGGGCCCATATTCAGCTTAGGAGCCTATGTGACCTCTGTATCCCTGTAGATCTGAGCTCACATTCTGTGGTCATAAGTAGGAACGTTCCAAGCTGCACCAATATCAGGACCCATCTTCCTCAGGTGTAGCAGAGAGTATATTGTTCAGCCTCCCTTCGGATGAAACATTCTCTATCATTGTTTATCCAAGTTGAAGGCAAGGTTCTATGGGGGCCCACAGAGGGGTCTATTATGTTGAGTTGAATATAGTAAATATAAATATCAAAATATAGCATGTACATTGAGCAAAAAACTGAATATTATTGAGAAGTAATTTCTATCACAGTTTTATCAGTAGTTCACTCCAACTATAATTAAAAAATGCTTGATGAGTTTTGGGTATGATGTTTTGATGAGTTGTGCTTGTGTGTATGTGTGTGCTTGTGCATATGCATGTAAAAACCTCAGCAATCTGGATCTAAATGGGCATATATAGAGTCAGGAATATTGAAGAGACTGATTAAGTATGAAGGTTAGAGACCCTTACCCTCTGAGACATTCTTACTAAAATACTGTAGAATTAAAGATGATATTATAGCAAGATTAGAAAAATAGTCTATGTGACAGAGTAGAGAATCTAAAAGCATAATGAGAACCAAGCCTACCACCATGCTCAGTCTGGACATGGGAAACTGAAATCACACCTTATTAAACACTAATGATAATACTTTGTTATTTTACTTTCTTCTTAGTATTTCAGTTCTTTTCCAGGACTGTCTTGCTCCAAATGTTTTAATTATATAAGGTATCAAATGTTAGTGAAGATATATAACAGGAATCTTACAATATATGATTGAATTTATAAGTGTGTAGAACCACTTTAAAAGATAATTTGGCATTATATGATGTAAAATATACTTATCTTACTTCTTAAAAGTTTTAAAAACACATTAATTATTCAAACATTTTACTCCTTTCCTTTTTATTATTATTTCTTAAAAGTCAAACATATAGATAATTCTTCCAAAAGAGATTTTGAGACTTCCAGTTCCAGTTCTTCATTTTATTACTGATTTTACACACCTCTGATTCCTCATAAAGATAGCGAGATATGAAGAAGGAAAGGAGAAGGAAAAAGGAATTATTGTTTTCCAAGAAAGTTTCTGCGTCCTAATTTGACAATGTCTGGGGCTTCTATTTCTGGAGGTCTATTTTCTAGATCTATAGATCTTGCATTCCTGATGCAGTACCATTTGGAGAACTTAAACATTTTTTTAAAAAAGTAAACATTTCTAGCCTTGTGATTGTTCTCCAGTCTACTTTCCACAGGGGTTGGACCAATTTACATTCCCACCAGCAGTACAAGAGGATCCTTTTGTTCCGTGATATCTCATTGTTATCTTTATTTGCATTTCTCTGACAATCAGTGACTTGAAGCAATTTTTCATGTGACTGTTGGCTTTTTGTATCACTTCTGTAGTGGGTGTTCTGTTCATATCCTCTCCCCACTTTTGAATTGGGTCATTTACTTTTTTGTTGCTAACTTTGGTGAGCTCTTTATATATATTTGGCTATTAGCCTCTTGTCTGATGTATGGCATGTAAAGATCTTCTCCCATTCTCTGAGGAGTCTCTTTGGGTGACGGTTTCTTTTGTTATGCAAAATCTTTTCTATTTGATGTTGTCCCATTAGTTTATTTTTTGATGGGGTTTACAGTTATTTATTTATTTATTTATTTTAGTCTTCCTTTTAATTGGGTCGGTATCTTCAAAGATGCCCTTGATATTTAGATGGAAAAGAGTTCCACCAGCATTTTCCTATATGTATTTGATAGTTTCTGGTCTAACATGTAGGTCCATGATATATTTTGGAATTGACTTTTGTTTCTGGTGAGATATAGTGGTTCAGTTTCATTCTTCTGCATGTTTCAACCCAATTTTCCAAACACTGTTTATTGAAGAGAGCCTCCTTTCTACATTTAATAGTTTGGGATCCCTTAACAAAAATTAGCTGTCCATAAGTGTGGGGGTTTATTTGTGACCTTTCAGTTCAGTTCCTCTGATCTGTGTACCTATTTTTGTTCCAGTACCAGGCAGTTTTGACTATGATGGTCTTGTAATATAGCTTGAGATCTGAGAATGTGATGCCTCCATTTCTGTTTCTGATTTGGTTGAGGTCAGCAGATGCATCATCAAATGGTAGGGATCAAGAAAGACATGAAGAAAAAAAACAAAGTCCCAGAGGTTCCAGGAATGGGAGAAATACAAATTTTAAAGATAACGTTGTAGGTCCTTGCTGTATTGGAGTTTAAGAGAGCAATGATAATTATCATTATAACAAAGTTATTTCGGAGCTTGGTTTACTTTAAAAAAAAATCCCATGGTTAGGATTTACTGTACCGTAGAAGGCAATTAGATGATTTATATCATCTAATGCTATTTATAATTAGCTATATTAGATACTGACAGGAATGGTTGCTTCTGGTCTCCCTGGGTAAAGATTCTAAGGTGAAGAGTGGTATCTAAGATCTTCAGGTGAATTGGAATCAATTCAATGAGAAATTAACTTTTGTAAAAACATAATTTTCCCAGTACATACTATATCTTCCATTTTATAGATAATATGTGAAACAAAATTAAATATCTGTTGTAAATAACAGCATAACATTTTTAAAAAAATAATTTTATTCAAGGAAGTAATGATTTTAAACTACAGTTATTGTCACATGAGTATAGTTTCTTATTTTCTGGTAAGAGGTGTCTATGTGCCACACACATCACCAACTGACCTCTTCCTCCACCATCCTGCTCTGATTCTCTAATACTCCACAAACCTCCCTCTCCCCGCTTTGGAGTCCTTAGCTTTGCTGTAATAGAAGATACCTCCTCTAAATTTCACCCTTATTTTCAACTTGATGGTATGTTAAGAGTGAAAACCACTTGGGGGAGGGGGAATAAAAGTTTTCTGCCTATCTTTCAGAGGCTTCATGGTTACTGATATTTTTTTTTTTCTAAATAGCTTTCAAGCTGGAGCTTCATGCTTACTAAAGAAAATAGAGTACATGGTTTCCACTTTGGAATCAAATTAAGAAAATGGTTCCTTAATGGCCTAAAAGAATTAATGTGCCTCAAACCTGTGAGTCATTTCCTGTAGGGAAATAAGGTCCATATTAATCTGGACCAAAGATTCATCAGAGAAAAGACAGGTATCAGGAATGTTACCCTCGTTTTGGGGATGGAACAAGTTAGACTGAGGAAATTGAAATGACTGACCTTTGTCATAAAGGAAGACATATGTCAGAGCTAATTACATAGACCATTTTGGCTTCCTATTTTAAATTGTCACACTTGAGCAATTAGAAATCACTTATGCTCTCAGTGCTACATTAATTTGTACTTAGATTCAAAGACGCATAGACTATCATAGGTAGAAACAGCCTTTAAGACTCTTTGTTTTCAGATCAGAAAATTGATACCCAGAGATACCATAAAGTTTGTCCAAAAATATTAATCTGACCTAAGTCTCATACTCTTTTCTTTGGTGTTGGTGCATTTTGGATAAATTATGTTTATATTAAATTTATTTGCCACCAGTACTTTGATGGTGTTTCATACCTGCATGATTTGTCTAGTCAGCAGATTTCTTCTCTTTTCAAGATGGATAAATTTGTGTGGGGGAGGGGAGGTAAGTTATCTATCAAGTGAGCTATCTTACAGCCACTTCATTTAATTGTTTTTAGAAATCATTTGCTATGATAAGGAGGCATTATGCATATATGATTTTTAATAAGTTATTAAAATTTTAAATGTACCCTATTGTCAATTAACAAAAAAGAGACTCACTATCAAATCCTTCCAAGACTGCTGATAGTAGTAACATGTTGACTGTTCATCTTGATCACTGCATTAAAGATATTCATAAAAATTTGTCACCACTACTATGATGTTAGTTCATGAAGACTCACTGATGCTGATACAACTTTAAACTCAAAAATGTTGATACAAACATTATTTTATTTGCCTCCAGGGTTATCGCTGGGGCTTGGTACCTGCACCATGAACCCACTGCTCCTGGAGACCATTTTTTCCCACTTCGTTGCCCTTTTTGTTAACCTTGTTGTTGTAGTTATTATTATTGTTGTTGTCACTGTTGTTGTTGTTGGATAGGTCAGAGAGAAATGGAGAGGGGAGGCGAAGACAGAGAGGGGGAGAGAAAGATATCCACCTATAGACCTGCTCCACCTGTGAAGCAACTCCCTGCAGGTGGGGATCCGGGGGCTCAAACGGGGATTCTTAAACATTGGTGTGCTTTGCCCATGTGCGCTTAACCCACTGCACTACTGCCTGACCCCCGACACAAACAGTATTAAGAGATTAAATGACCTATGGACATCTAATCTTTGATAAATGGGCCCAAAGTATTAAATGGAAAAAGGATGCTCTCTTCAATAAATGGTGCTGGGAAAACTGGGTTGCAACATGCAGAAGAATGAAATTGAACCACTTCATCTCACCAGAAACAAAAATCAACTCCAAATGAATCAAAGACCTAGATGTCAGACCAGAAACAATCAAATACTTAGAGGAAAACATTGGTAAAACAGTTTCCCACCTACACCTCAAGGACATCTTTGATGAATCAAACCCAATTGCAAGGAAGACTAAAGCAGAAACAAACCAATGGGACTACATCAAATTGAAAAGCTTCTGCACATCCAAAGAAACTATTAAACAAACCAAGAGACCCCTCACAGAATGGGAGAAGATCTTCACATGCCATACATCAGACAAGAAACTAATCACCAAAATATATAAAGAGCTCAGCAAAGTTAGCACCAAAAAAGCAAATGACCCCATCCAAAAATGGGCAGAGGATATGAACAAAACATTCACATTAGAGGAGATCCAAAAGGCTAACAAACATATGAAAAACTGCTCTAGGTCACTGATTGTCAGAGAAACGCAAATTAAGACAACACTAAGATACCACCTCACTCCTGTAAGAATGGCATACATCAAAAAGGACAGCAGCAACAAATGCTAGAGAGGTTGTGGGGACAGAGGAACCCTTTTACATTGCTGGTGGGAATGTAAATTGGTACAGCCTCTGTGGAGAGCAGTCTGGAAAACTCTCAGAAGGCTAGACATGGACCTTCCATATGACCCAATAATTCCTCTCCTGGGGTTATACCCCAAGGACTCCATAACACCCAACCAAAAAGAGATGTGTATTCCTATGTTCATAGCAGCACAATTCATAATAGCTAAAACCTGGAAGCAACCCAGGTGACCAACAACAGATGAGTGGTTGAGAAAGCTGTGGTATATATATATACAATGGAATACTATGCAGCTATCAAGAACAATGAATCCACCTTCTCTGACCCATCTTGGGCAGAGCTAGAAGGAATTAAGTGAGCTAAGTCAGAAAGATAAAGATGAGTATGGGATGATCCCACTCATCAACAGAAGTTGAGTAAGAAGATCTGAAAGGGAAACTAAAAGCAGGACCTGACCAAATTGTAAGTAGGGCACCAAAGTAAAAACCCTGTGGTGAGGAGTAGACATGCAGCTTCCTGGGACAGTGGGGGGGTGGGAGTTGGTGGGAGGGATGGGTCACAGTCTTTTGGTGGTGGGAATGGTGTTTATGTACACTCCTAGTAAAATGTAGTAATATAAATCACTAGTTAATTAATACGAGGGGGAAAATTAATTGTATGTCTCGAAGTTTTTCAAAACACAAACTGAATCTTTTCAATATGTAGGCTATGTAATTGATATGCAGGCTCTCTCAAAAGCCTAGACCAAGTAGATCAGAAGCAACCAATAGCACAGCTATATACAAGATACTGGGTACTGTACAGCAAACCCTAACAAAAGGACTTTTCAAAGTTAACCCAATTACCAAATAATGTGATGATAACATTAACTATCGATTGTCTTTTTGAACACTAAGACAGCAGGAACCTCACATCTCCACTATAGAGCCTCTACTTCCCCCAGTCCTGGAACCATTGGATAGGGCCCACTTTCCTGTATGCCTCTCCCAATCCATATCAAATAATATTGCTTCTGCCAGTCACAACCTAACCAACACAATGATTGCCACCTCAACATGCTATACTTCAGACTGTGTCCAGAGACTTCACGTGTGGAATGACAACCCTTCAACTTCATTACTCGGGTGAGACCTTTCCTTTCATAGTATACTCTAATTTCATCTCAGGTGGTTCACTTTCTAACAAAGTCCCAAAACCTAGATATACACCAGTTTCTATAAGAGAGAGCATATGTTTACACGTATCCGTAAATTACTGCAAAATATATGCCTGAAAGCAGAAGTGCACTAGAGTTTGCAGTGAGTACCCCCCTAACACTTCCTCTCCTCTATTCCAAGCTTTGGGTCCATGATTGCTCAACAATTTGTTTGGCTTCGTATGTTAACTCTGTTTTCAGTCACCAGGTTCCAGATGTCATCAGGATGCCGGCCAGGCTTCCCTGGACTGAAGACCCCACCAATGTGTCCTGGAGCTCTGCTTCCCCAGAGACCCAACCTACTAGGGAAATAGAGAGGCAGACTGGGAGTATGGACCGGCCAGTCAACACCCATGTTCAGCGCGGAAGCAATTACAGAAGCCAGACCTTCTACCTTCTGCAACCCACAATGACCCTGGGTCCATGCTTCCAGAGGGATAGAGAATGGGAAAGCTATCAGGGGAGGGGGTGGGTTATGGAGATTGGGTGGTGGAAATTGTGTGGAATTGTAACCCTCCTACCCTATTTTTTTTTAATTAATCCTTTCTTATAAAAAAATAAAATAATAATAATAATAATAAAGAGATTAAATGATTTATGATTTTCCTGTTATCTTATAACATCCTATAAATGTTCCACCTATACAACTGAACCTAATTGGCATTTGGATTATTTAATACAAAAGCTTTAAGCTTCTGAAAAAGAATATTCTAGAACATTTAAAAATATCTCCTCCTTCTGACTTAAAGAAATACCTATGGCTTGTCAAATTCCAGCTCATTCACCTGGCTATAGAATCTTGTCATGCCATCTGGCAGTATCCCTTTAATCAGTGACATCCAGGCATCTAGTTCCCCTCAATCGTTTATTAATGACAAACTACTTATAAACAAATTAAAACCTTAAAACTTAACTCATATCCTCCTCGGACTATTATTTGATTATTGTTTTACACCAGGAAACTTCCAGTGATCAATACTCTCTATCTCTACTTCATTTTTTTTTTTTACTATTTCTCCATTGTATATATAACACATGAAATTAATGAATGAGAGAATAAGAATGAACAGGATTGAGTAATAATTAACTTGAAAACTTCAAAGCCTTAGCCTGCCTACTCTAGTCACCAAATCCAGATACCTTTCCCTGTTTGTCTGTTTCCTGGACTCTTCCAGGTCTCCATGCCTCCTAACCTCTATTTGTATCAGACTGTATCCTCTTTTGTTTCCCAGAATCAAAGATTTGCTCTTGTTGTTTGACTTTGATTCTATTTTTGAGTCAAAATTAATAAGTAACATTGGGGGAGGGGACAGATAGTGAATTGTTCTGGTAAAACTTAAACTTGCACAGCCCAATTCCAGTTACTTAACTAGAGTTTAGTAACTATACTTTCTGTAAAGACTTCTTTGAGACCTGATTCTAGTGTCTCTACAAATGAGATCAGAAATAAAATCATATCAAGGTAAAAAAAAATTGGGAGGAAAAAATCAAGAATTGGTACTTTAATAGAGTGGCAACATGATATGTTACACAGAAAGCTCTTATGACCCTCTTTTTCTGCCAGTGAAGAATATACTTTCCTAAGTCATTTTGTGTCACCCAGGCAGTCATGAAGAACAGATGCTTGGTGAGGGCATCTTCTCCACCACCCTCCTCCCAGCTTCCTGAGAGTGTCTCCTTTTTCATTTTCAGTCTGCAGCCAAAGAACCTTTTACTCCACAACAACAGCTAATTTGAGATTCAGGATCATAGGGTCATCTGTTTTATCTTATGTACTTCTAGATTCCAGTGCAGTCTCTATGATAGCTAGAGTAGTTATCCTGGTGGGGAAATATCAAGAGTATTCTTTTACTGTATGCCAGGAAGAGTGTTTAAATCCCAGCTGAGATACCTAACCAGAACTGTGAACTTGATCTTGATACTAACCCATATGACCTTAAGTGTCCTCAACATAAAAAGCAGATATAGTAATACTGACCTTGTAAATTATAATAAGTAGGGTAATTTTTTATTAAAGTGCCATCAAATTATATATGCTACAGAAAGGGTTTTTTTTTGTTAATATGATGTTCATTTTATTAATATCAATTTAGCAGAAACTTAGCACAAGTGAAACTGTCTGCATATCTTCTCTAACTTCTGCATATCTGAATGCAATATTTAAAGATACCTATGCATGCATAAATCTTATGAAGCTTGTAACAAATTCTCCCCCTAGTATCAATTTCACCCATTGTATAATCTTAATTCTATAAAGATTCATCCATTAATTTGAAAATTTAAAAGTAATTACTAAGAATTAATTAATTAATTTGAAAATTTAAAAGTAATTATTAAGAATTTTTTCTAATTTCTTTATTGGGGAATTAATGTTTTACATTCGACAGTAAATACAATAGTTTGTACATGCATAACATTTCCCAGTTTTCCGCATAACAATAAAACCCCCACTTGATCCTCTGTCATCCTTTTTGGACCTGTATTCTCCCCCTCCCCCCCAACACCAGAGTCTTTTACTTTGGTGCAATACAGCCACCCCCACACCAGTCTTTTACTTTGGTGCAATACGCCAACTCCAGTTCAGGTTCTATTTGTGTTTTCTCTTCTGATCTTGTTTTTCAGCTTCTGTCTGAGAGTGAGATCATCCCATTAATTATTAAGAAGTTTCAGTGTACAGGGTGTTACGCTAGCTACTGAAGCTAGAGCTGTAAACAAAATAAGGAGTGTTACTGTCTTCACAGGGCTTAGAAGCTGTGGAAGGGTCAATGAGGACAGGGTGATATTGTAGCCAAAAAGAGCTGCATATGAGAAGGCTTGTGTGTCAGAAGGATTCTCTTCTGTAAAGTGATCCTACTTCCCATGGCAGTGTTAGAGGTAAAGTCTTGGCTGCTAAGTAAAAGTGCTGAACTGCTCTTGAAATCTGAGAAAATGAAGCAGGACCCTTGTAGTTGTTAGCAAGTCTAATGCAGACTTTACACTCACATGGTACTAGTAATTTTTAGAGGACTAGTAACAGGTGCACCAAGACTATTCTGGTTCTTTGAAGAGCAGTCTTATATTGCCTTGTGCTTTATAAATTCCCTTAGAAAACCTGGCCAGATACCAAGAGTGTAATAAACTTCATGATTTTTTTTCTATACTTCCTATGAATTCCAAATGATATTTGTGAAGCTAATTCGGCACCAGACCCTGTTCAAGTCTTAGAAGTTAGGAACAGTTGGTAAGGAAGCTTAAGAGTTTAATCTGGGCATGAGTGCTCAACCTCACTTCTTAGTTCTTCGACCTGCTTTGAGTACATGAAGGTTCGTGGTGCCAATGTGGAAGAGAGAAAGTAATGTGGATACCAAAAAAAAAAAAAAAAAAAATTCAATAGGGAAAAGTGAGGTGGGATAGATAAACTGATGAACTAGATAGGGGTCAGATTATGTCGAATATATGAGCCACAGTTTATAATATTGAGTTTTACATGAAAGGCAGTGGAAAAAAAAACTCCTGTCTTTTGCAATGGCTCAGAAACACAAATGATTTCAAAGTGTAAAAGAAAAATCTCAGGATGACATAAACATTCTGCTTGGAAAAAAAAAACACCTCAATATGGTAATTTGATTGCTATGACTTCTCTGATCAGTAACTGAAGGAGACACAAGGAAAACATTGAATTCTTGTGTTTATGCCATTCGTTCAGGGAACAAGTGTTTTATTGAGTCCCACAGTGACAGATTTGGATTAGACCTCAAGAGATCATATGGTTCTGCTTCTTGCCAACAGGCAAGTAAATCAGGCAGTTAGGACAGAGAGAAGAGATGACTTTAATAGCATCACGGAAAATGTGTGTCGTGTGTGTGTGTGTATATATATACAGATTTATACATGCATATATATATTATATACACATGCAAGTATAAATATATATATAAATATATACATGTATATATATGTGCATATATATATATATATTCTATTACCTTTTACAGCAATTCTATCTTAGTGCCAGGGAGTTGTGCAGCAGTGGTGCATATGACTTGCATGTAGAGGACCCAAGTTTTATCCTGGACGCCACTACCTGGGCAGGTAGAGTTGGTCTAAATAAATAAACAAATAAATTAAATAAAATAATATATTAAAGTAGTTCTAAGGCATTTGGGAGCCATGTAAAGAGTAGTAATTACCTGGAGTCAAGTGACATAAAACTTCAGTGAATAAGAGACTTATTTATTCAATAAAAAAATAATTACTGTATATTTCAGGCACAATTTTAAGTTAAATAGACAAAATTTCCACCCCTCCTGGTGATGTCAAAAGAGAGGGAGAAACAGACAATAAACCCATAACCAAGGAAATACATGGGATGTCAGATTTAGTAAATACTAAGGAGGAAAATGATGTAGAGGGCTGGAGAGATATCACCATACTACACAAACAGACTTTCATGCCTGAATCTTTGAGATACCAGCTTCAATCCTCCTATACCACTATAAGCCAGAGCTGAGGAGTTCTCTGGAAAAGAAGGAAGCAAGGAAGCAGGAAGGAAGGAATAGAAGGAAGGAAGGAAGGGAGGGAGAGAGAGAGAGAGACAGAGTCTTGTGGTCAAAGAAGGCTCCAAAGATAAGATGGAGTTTGACAATGCACTAAGAGAAGGAGGGAGTATATCATGTGATTATCCAGGGAAGAGGAGCAGACTTGTTTTCAATAAGCAGTTGTACTAGATCACTTGCTATATGGTGGCAATAAACTGTTTCCATTTTTCTCATATAGTCAATTCTTGAATAAAATCTTCACTATTGTCTCTGCCAGTGGAGTGGATATAGTAAATCCCTGGGTCCTATCTTACCACTCCTCCTACGCTGTATCTTCAGGCTGTACAAGGAAGACCCAAAGCACCCAGGCTATAGAAAGCATATGATTAAAGCAAGTCTTATATTAGAAGACAGTCATATTTTTTAAAACAGTCACAATTATTTTTAATTAACAGTTTAAAAGATAATAGTGGCATAGTTTCACACCACGCTCATCATCAAAGTGGTGTGTCTTTTCTCCACCCCCCCCCCGCCGACTCCCCAAGTATAACTACCATAGTTCTCCCAAAATCTTGTAGATAGATTAACCACTGTTGTGTGTTGATGGTGGTGTTGGTGGTTTTGTACTTTTTGTTTTGCAAGTTTATGTTGTTCAATATTCTATATTCTTTTTTTAAAAAATTTTTTAATATTTATTTATTTATCTTCTTTTGTTGCCCTTGTTGTTTTCCATTGTTGTTATAGTTATTATTATTATTATTGATGCCATCATTGTTAGATAGGACAGAGAGAAAATGGAGAGAGGAGGGAAGACAGAAAGGGGGAGAGAAAGATAGACACCTGCAGACCTGCTTCACCGCTTGTGAAGCAACTCCCCTGCAGGTGGGGAGTCAGGGGCTCAAACCAGGATCCTTACAATGGTCCTTGCACTTTGCACTATGTGCGCTTAAACCACTGTGCTACTGCCCGACTCCCCAGTTTTCTATATTCTACATGTAAATGAAACAATCTAGTAGTTGTTTTTCACTTCCTTATTTTCAATAATCCCAATCACCTCCAGAACCACCCATTTTGTCCCATAGGACATGATATCATCTTAAAAATTGTGGCTAGTTTTAAAAGAAATTTGGCTGGAAGGAATTAATATGTAGGTCACACAGAGATCATCAGTAATCCAGATAGAATTTTCTTGAGCAGCCATCAGAATTACATGACCTTTTAATAGAACACTATCCTGAGAATTTAAGGATTTCAGGCTGTGTTCCTGTGTTTCGTGGCTTCTTGTATAGTGTGTGCATTCTTATTAACTTGCCCCTACCAACTTCTAGTCCTATGGTAAATTTTGGAAGAAATTTACTTCTCAAGAAGCAGGGGCAAAACTGGAGTGATTCAAGTCCTAAGTGATTTAGTGCTGTTGGTTGCAGTGTTCAAGTGTGGCACATGAATTAAGCAATCAGAATCAAAGAGACCCTCAGTCTTCTGCTACAAATTCTGCCATATTTCTTTGCTAGATTTTCTTTTATTAAAAAAATAAATAAATAAAAACACGGACTGGGGCCCTGGGCAGTAGTGCAGTGGGTTAAGTGCACATGACGTGAAGCGCAAGAACTGGCATAAAAATCCCGTTTGGAGCCCCTGGCCCCCCACCTGCAAGGGGGTCGCTTCACAGGCTGAGAAGCAGGTCTGCAGTTGTCTATCTCTCTCTCCCCTTCTCTGTCTTCCCGTCCTCTCTCTATTTCTCTCTATCATATCCAACAACAAGAACAACAATACTACTAACAACAATAATGATAACGGCAACGATAAACAACAAGGACAACAAAAGGGGAAATAAATAGACTCCAGGAGCAGTGGATTCCTGGTGCAGGCACCGAGATCCAGTGATAACCCTGGAGACAAAAAACAAACAAACAAACAAAAAAACACAGACGAGTGGCTGGTACAATAATAATGACAATAATAGTAATAATGATAATAATAATAACATTCTGGAGGTTAGAAGACTGAAATCAGAGTCTTAGGGTGGATTTCTCTTGCATATTGTCTTCTTAGATTGCAGATGACCATCTTCTTGCCTGTGTTCCCATATACTCTTCCCTCTGAAGTTTTATTTTCTAATCCCTTGTAAGGATGGCAATCATATTGGATTCAGGCTCTCCCTAATGATGTCACTTAACTAAACTGTCTCATTAAACATATATCTTTGGTCATAGTAACATACTAAAATACATGGGTTAGGACTTTACCATATGAATGGGGGTGCCACAGTTCACCCCAGAACATTGGGAGAAAATAATTTTGCCAGAGCATCCATCCTAAGATATTTTTTTCTCTTTCTTTGTAAACGGCGGTGGGGGATGTGAGGTTTATGGAGGAAATTGTGTAGAGAATAATGGAAGATCTTCTGTCTTATATTTAGCTGCTTTATCAAGCCTCAACTACTGAGACAAAGTCTATAAGGAACACAAACTCATAAATTCCTTTTGTACATTATTTTATTAATTGTCAGTAAGTTATTCCTTACAGATAAAACCTAGAGTGTTTTCATTAATTTAAAAATTAACAATTTGTGGCATTTGTATTCAGTATTCAAATCACTTACTTTGCACTACCAGTTAACTCTTTCTCCTGTTCTCTCTCTATTTTTAAATTTTTTATTTATAAAAAGGAAACATTGACAAAACCAGAGGATAAGAGGGGGACAGCTTCGCACAATTCCCACCACCGGACCTCTGTATACCATCCCCTCCACTGATAGCTTTCCTATTCTTTAACTCTCTGGGAGTATGGACCCAAAGGTCATTGTGGGATGCAGAAGGTAGAAGGTCTGGCTTCTGCAGTTGCTTCCCCGCTGAACATGGGCATTGACAGGTCAATCCATACACCCAGCCTGTCTCTCTCCTTCCCTGGTGGGGAAGGGCTCTGGAGAAGTAGAGCTCCAAGACACATTAGTGAGGTTGTCTGTCCAGGGAAGTCTGGTCTCATCCTGCTAGCATCTGGAACCTGGTGGCTGAAAAGAGAGTTAACATACAAAGCCAAACAAATTGTTGAACAATCATGGACCTAAAGGCTGGAATAGTGCAGATGAAGTGTTGGGGGGGTCTTCCATTTTGTAGATAGCTAGTAGGCATATTTTAGTTATCTTTCAAAGGGTCTGTAGCTATACTAGTGTTTTCTGGGATTTTGTTTTTTTTTACCTGAGCCTGAAATCTGATATGAAGGTGGATCCTAATTACTGTCTCCTGTTCTGTTGAAGACTTAATATCCCCTCCCACCAGACAACGGTAGGACACAGAGAAAAGACTTATAAACAGAGCAAAATTTTAAATGAAAGTTTTGTTTTCTGAAGAAAATAAAATAATATTTAAGACAAGAGGATTAAGCAGATGGTTGATAATAATTATTTTCAAATTTCACCATCAGTTGCAGAGATAGTTTGCTTATCTTTGAATAGAGAGGCTTTGTCCAACACATCATACAAGTTTTAATATCCTCTTAAATAAACACACACACCTCCTCTACTGTGCATGGAAGTTTTCTGCCCCAGAAACGTGATCCCTGGAGAGAGTCACCTATTGAAAGCTGGATCCATCATAGGTTCATAAATGGGTCTATAAATACATAAAGCTGACTTCTCAGAAAAATAACTACAATTATAAAGTAACAGTTTGTTCATCTTTTATGATCAAAGCTAACTCCAGAGATACATGTCATGTCATGGCATTATTTTTTCATGTCATGGTTTTTAAGTAGCTATCATTCAAATTTCCTTCCACTTTTCTATGTTAAATGAGCAAGTCATGTAGAAAATTCAAAATACTTTTTTGCACGATTTCCAATGTTTCTACTTACTAAAAAAAAGTGGAATTGATTTTCTAATATAACATGAAAGCATTCTTTTTTTTATGTTTCTCAGCAATGCCTACTCTATTTCACCCTTATTTTCAAACAATTGAATGGGTTCATGAAAGCATTCTTTACTCCATTTGTCATACATAGAATTCAGTATTAAGGATAGTTCTTTAAGTTACCATGTTGCCAGAATAGCACAGGTTAAGAATCAAAGTTCAGAACTACTATCTTACATTACCCCAACCATTTTCTGTTGCCCTATCCAAAACCGATTTAGAAATTATAAGTTAAAACAGCTTATAATTAAGGATTTGTTGTTGAAATAATAATTTGCTAACGTATGTAATCAATGAATGAGAACCTAAACATTAGAAACAACTGCTATCAAACATGAAGACACACCTACAGAGGACAAAGCACTTTGGAAAATGGTGAAACTCCCAGACTCAAACATCACAATGAAAAAAGTATCTGAGTTACCTGACAAGGGGCTAATGTGGTTTTCCTCCAGGGTCTCATGTTGCAGAGGATTAGGTATCAATGAAGTACAGTTTCTTGTCCTTAGTAAAGAATAAAGTTCCCTTCTCCCAGGGCACTCAGACATTTCATTTATTTACTTCTTGTCCTAACAAGCCTCACTCTCTTCTTTCACCTTAAGTCAGTAACCTGTGCCCCTAGCCCTTGCCTTGTTCTTGCTTTCAGATTTGCTCAATAACCCTAAGGTTATCTCAGCCCCCTCTGATCCCAGTCTAAACAAGTGTCATCCTTTTAAAAGTTGTCTTTCAAGAATATTTTAATACATACATTCAATGTTTTTGCTTCCAGGGTCATTGCTGGGACTTGGTGCCTGCACCATGAATCCACTGCTCCTAGGGACCATTTTTTTCCCTTTTGTTGCCCTTGTTATTTTTTTATCATTGTTGTAGTTATTATTATTGTTGTTGTTGTTGGATAGGACAGCGAGAAATAGAGAGAGGAGGGAGGCAGAGAGGGGGAGAGAAAGATAGACACCTACAGACCTGCTTCACTGCCTGTGAAGCGACTCCCCTGCAGGTGGGGAGCAAGAGTTTGAACCGGGATTCCTACACCTGTCCTTGCACTTGGCACCATGCTCACTTAACCCGCTATGCAACCATCTGACTCCCAGATTCCTGATTCAATATTTCAAAACAATACAGAAGGAGGTATGTCTATGTTCTCTACATTTAATATGGACATTCACCAGCCATTATTACCCAGACAACATTTCAATGTGAGTGTTGGAAGGGAAGATTAGAGATTACATCTGCCCCACAGTACAGCTGAATCACACTTTTGGTTACAGATCTTTCTGGCCATTTACCACAAACTCAGATTAATGCTCGGGCTTCCTTGCCTTCCCTATTTGTTTAAATGTTTCATGCAAAGACAGGTGTGAATGAATTGTTTGAAATTAATCTAAAGTAAAACAATGAGTACTTTTCAACTTTTGAAGATAATTTCCCTCAGTGCTAGTCAATAGATCAAGAATGCCAACTTACCAAGAATAGATTACATGCTGGATATGTTGTCTATGTTAACATTAGTGAGAATCTTTAAATAAATAACTAACATTAGTGAAGTATGATATTCCAGGGAATATACAAGTATATAACATGACCCCTCCATTTATAGTGAGATTTGCTAAAGAGTTTTTTTCCCCCCACTGGGGAGAACACTTTGAAAACAATAAAATGTAGGTCAACTATATCATTTTAAACATCTTAAGAACCATATTTGTACAAAGCAAAGAAAATATATTTGTAACTAAATTTACTATTCCAACACACAGTTGCATGAAATTACTATATAGTTTTTAATTATCTCAAGTTAATGAATACTATATATATATATATATATATAGTATTAGTGATTTACAAGATTATAAAATAGGTGTATAATTAGACACTACTTCCACCACTAAAGTTCTGTGCCCCCAAATAGCTCCAATAGTAAGAGTTATAGTTCTCCAAGGCCGTAGATATGGGTTGAGTATATATGTATTTTTTCTTTCCAATTCGTGTGTTTTAATTCTCTATATTCCACTTATGAGTGAAATCATCCAGTAGTTGTCCTTCACTTCCTTCACTAATTATAATCAACGTCAGTCCCATCTATTTCATCACAAAAGACATTGTAGTCTTGTGGGGGGTTTTTTTGTTTGTTTTTTATTTATAAAAACGAAACACTGACAAAACCATAGGATACGAGGGGGACAGCTTCACACAGTTCCCACCACCAGACCTCCATATACCATCCCCTCCACTGATAGCTTTCCTATTCTTTAACCTTATGGGAGTATGGACCCAAGATCATTGTGGGATGCAGAAGGTTGAAGGTCTGTTTTCTGTAATTGCTTCCCCGCTGAACATGGGTGTTGACAGGTGGATCCATACACCCAGCTTGTCCCTCTATTTCCCTAGTAGGGAAGGGCTCTGGGGAGGCAGGGCTCCAATGCACATAGGTGGGGTTTTCTATCCATGGAAGTCTGGTCACATCCTGCTAGCATCTGGAATCTTCTGGCTGAAAAAATAGTTAACATACAAAGCCAAACAAACTGTGGAACAATCATGGACCTAAAGGCTGGGAAAAAAGTGCAGGTGAGGCATTGAGGGGGAGGGCATTATTAGCTTAGGAGCCTATGTGACCTCTGCATCCCTGTAGATCTGAGCTCACATTCTTTGGTCATGAGTAGGAACATTCCATGCTGCACCAGTATCAACCCATCTTCCTCAGGTGTAGCATAGAGTATGTTGTCCATCCTCCCTTTGGAGGATCGAACATTCTCTACCATGGTTGACCCAAGTTGAGGGCAAGGTCCTATGGGGGCCTACAAAGGGGTCTATTTTGTTGTTCCTGATAGAAATGACCAGTAATAATGGAGAGAAGGATTTATTTGAGGTCTATGACTATCAAGTCTGTTTGAGAATCTCTGGACTCCCAGTTTAGGACCCCAGCTGGTGGAAAGGCCTGATAGTGACTAAAGAGTCATCGTTAAAGTCTCTTGCCATTATTCAGCTTTTTCAGTCCTTGCTTTGCTAAAGTTAGCTTTGGAGTGAGTGAGAGAACTATAATAGGAAGTAGGTAAGGAGGGTATCTAAGTCTAAGTGGACACTATTTCATTATGAACTTGATACTGACTCACTAAAGACTGTTGTGTATTTTTGCTTTCAGGTATATATTTTTCCCTAATTTATAGATACATGTGAACATATGCTCTATCTTATGGGACCTGGCCTATATCTAGGTTTTGGGACTTTGTTAGGAAGTGAACCTCCTGGAATGAAATTAGAGAATACCATGATTGGAAAGGTCTCACAGGAGTGATGAGGGTTCAGGGTTGGCTTTCCATGTGTGACTTCTTTGGACACAGTCTGAAGTGAAGCATGCTGAGATGGTACTCATTGCATTGATTAGGTTGGAATCGGCAAATGTGATATCATTTGGCCTGACTTGAGAGAAACATGCAGTGAAATGAGCCTCACCCCAGAGGTTCCAGGATTGGGAGAAACATAGGCTCTATAGAGGAAGCAGGAGATTCCTGTTGTCTTAGGGTTTAAGAAGACAATAGATAGTTATTGCAATAATCACATTATTTGGCAAAAGGGTTAACTTTGAAAAATCCTTTTGTCAGGATTTGCTGTATCATACACGCCATCACCATATTTTATGTCCTTTGACATTATTTACATACAGCTATGCCACTGGTTGCTTTTGTTCTCCCTGGACTAAGCTTTTAAGAGAGTCAACATATCAAAGACTCAGCCTATGTATTAAAAAGACTCAGTCTGAGACATTCAATAAGTTTTCCCCCTTCATGTTGTCAGGGTTGCGTCACAGGAGAGAGAGAGAGAGACCAGGAACTCGTGACAGAGCAGGAACGCAAATCTTTATTCATGTGGACGCCCCAGAGTCGGCTGTGAGCATAGCTAGTTTAGGCCACATGGAGCTAGCAAAATGGCCACCTCCTGCTATGCACACCAGCTCTTCTCCAGGTCTTCTCCAGGTTGGAATGTGGAAGAGAAAAAGGGGGCGAAACCAGGAACAGCAGTGGGTTTTATAGAGTAAAAACAGAAGTGGCAAGTCTGGACAGAATTGGTTAGGGAAGAGGGTGGAGAAAAGAAAAAGGCATTCTGGGAACTTCCTTAATTATGGTTGCTATAGTTTTTTCTGGCAGAAACAGGCAATACCCTGAGAGGATAATGTGGTGGTGTAGGAGTCATTTTTAAAACAAGGCAGAAGACTGATAAGTAAATAATAATACTTGCATGGAAATATGGTGGGTTGTGGGTCCTGCCTAACTCAACCACATCTGCACAATTTCCCAACATCATATTACTTAAATAGTGATTTATATGACTACAAATGAATAGAAGTGTACATAAACACCATTCCCATCACCAAAAGACTGTGTCTCATCCCATCCCCTACCACACACCCCCTGTCCCATGAAGCTCAACATCCACCCTCACCCTCCACCCAGGGTTTTTACTTTGGTGTCCTACTCCAAATTTAGTTAGATCCTGCTTTGAGTTTACCTTTCAGTTATTCTTTCTCAACTTCTGTTTATGAGTGGGATCATCCCATACTCATCTTTATCTTTCTGACTTAGCTCACTTAACATAATTCCTTCTAGCTCCATCCAAGATGGGTCAGAGAAGATGGGTTCATTGTTCTTAATAGCTGCATAGTATTCCACTGTGTCCATATATATCACAGCTTTCTCAGCCACTCATCTGTTGTGGGCACCTGGGTTGCTTCCAGGTTTTAACTATTATGAATTGTGCTGCTATGAACATAGGTGTACAAAAATCTTTATGGTTGGGTATTGTGGAGTCCTTGGGGTATATCCCCAGGAGAGGAATTACTGGGTTATACGGAAGGTCTATGTATAGCCTTCTGAGAGTTCTCCAGACTGCTCTCCACAGAGGCTGGACAATTTACATTCCCACTAGTAGTGCAGAGGTTTCCTCTGTCCCCACAGCCTCTCCAACATTTGTTACTGCTGTCCTTTTTGATGTATACCATTCTCACAGGAGTGAGGTGGTATCTCAATGTTGTCTTTATTTGCAGTTCTCTGAAAATCAGTGACCTGGAGCAATTTTTCATATTATTGTTAGCCTTTTGGATTGCCTGTGTAGTGAATGTTTTGTTCCTATCGTCTGCCCACTTTTGGATGGGGTCATTTGCTTTTTTGTTGCTAAGTTTGCTGAGCTCTTTGTATATTTTGGTTATTAGTCTCTTATATGATGTATGGCATGTGAAGATCTTCTCCCATTCTGAGGGGTCTCTTTGTATGATAGTTTTTTGGCTGTGCAGAAGCTTTTCAATTTGATGTACTCTCATTGGTTTGTTTCTGCTTTAGTCTTCCTTGCAATTGGATTTGTTTCATCAAAGATGTCCTTGAGGTTTAGATGGGAAGTGTTTCACCAATGTTTTCCTCTAAGTATTTGATACTTTCTGGTCTAACATCCAGGTCCTTGATGCATTTACAGTTGATTTTTGTTTCTGGTGAGATAAAGTGCTTCAATTTCATTCTTATGAATGTTTCAGCCCAGTTTTCCCAGCACCTTTTATTGAAAAGAGCCTCCTTCCTCCATTTAATCCTTTGGGCCCCCTTATCAAAGATTATATGTCCATAGATGTAGGGGTTGAGTTCTGGGCTCTCAATTCTGTTCCACTGCTCTGTCTGCCTATTTTTGTTCCAGTACCAGGCTGTTTTGATGATGATGGCCTTATAATATACTTTGACATATGGGAGTGTGATGCCTCCATTTCTGTTTCTTTTCCTCAATATTGTTTTGGCACTTCTAGGTGTTTTCTGGTTCCAGATAAATGACTGTAGTTTTTGTTCTATTCTCTAAAAGAAGCTTGGTGGGACTTTGATGGGTATCACATTAAATTTGTATGTCACTTTGGGGAGAATATTCATTTTGATGATATTTATTCTTTCGATCCATGAGCATGGGATGTCTTTCCATTTCTTGGTATCAGTTCCTATTTCCTTGAATAGTGATTCATAGTTTTCAGTATACAAGTCTTTCACTTCTTTCGTCTCTTTATTCCTAGGTATGTTATTGATTTTGCTGCAACAGTGAATGGGAGTGATTACTAGATGTCTTCTTTTTCAGACTTAGGCATAAAGAAAAGCCACTGATTTTTGTATATTGATTTTGTAGCCTGACACCTTGATATATGGCCTAATAACTTCTAGTAGTTTTCTACTGGATTCTTTAGGTTTTTCTATGTGTGTTACCATATCACCTGCAAATAGTGGGAGCTTGACTTCTTCCCTTCCAATCTGTATTCCTTTGATTTCTTTCTCTTGCTTGATTGCCATGGCAAGAACTTCCAATACTGTGTTGAAGAGTAATGGTGATAGTGTTTAGCCCTGTCTAGTCCCCGATCTGAGGTGGAACGCTTTCAGCTTCTGTCCACTGAGTATGATGTTGGCTGTAGGTTTGCTATATATGGATTCCACTATCTTGAGGAATTCCCCATCTATTCCCATTTTTTGTAGGTTTTGAGCATGAATGGGTGTTGGATTTTATCAAAGACTTTCTCTGTATCTATTGAGATAATCATGTGGTTGCTGGTTTTGCTTTTGTTGATGTGGTGAATGACATTGATTGACTTACGTATATTGAATCAGCCTTGCATTCCTGGGATAAATTCCACTTGGTCGTGATGAACAATATTTTTAATATACTGCTCTATCCAGTTGGCCAGGATCTTGTTTAATATTTTGGCATCTATGTTCATCAGAGATATTGGTCTGTAGTTTTCTTTTTTTGTAGTGTCCCTATCTGCTTTTGGTATCAGGGTAATGTTGGCTTCATAGGAGGTGAAAAGGAATGTTCCTGTTTCTTTGATCTTGTGGAAAAGCTTTAGAAATTCTTCAGGAAACAGGTATAAACTGTTTCCTGAAGGTTTGGTAGAATATTGTTTATTTCTGCTCTAATTTTAGTGATTTCTGTCCTTCTGGTTGCTTTAGGGTTCCTTTGTTCCTCTTCCTTAAGTCCTTAAGGTGTGCAGTAAGGTCATTTATTTCAGCTTTTTCTTGTTCTTTAATATGTGATTGTATAGCTATGAGTTTCCCTCTCAGTACTGCTTTAGCTGTGTCCCAAATATTTGATAGCTTGTGTCTTCATTTTCATTTGTTTCCAGGAACATTTGAATTTCTTGCTTGAGTGTCTCTCTGACCCTGTGGTTCTTAAGCAGTATGTTGTTGAGTTTCCAAATTCTGTGTCTTTTAGTAATTTTCTGTTTGTTGTTAAATGTTAGCTTTACTCCACTGTGGTCTGAGAAGATACTTGGGGTGATTTCAATGCTCTTTAATTTGTTGATGCTGTCTTTGTGGCCTAACATGTGGTCTATCCTTGAGTATGTGTTGTGTGGATTTGAAAAGAATGTGTATTTGAGTTTTTTGGGGGTGAAGAACTCTGATAAAGTCCAGGAGGTCTAGTCTGTCCATCTTTTCATTTAATTCTCTTGTTTCTTTGTTGATTCTCTGCTTAGCTGCTCTAAGTGTGAGAGTGAGCTGTTAAAGTCTACCATTATTATTATATTAATACTGATGCATTTTTGTAGTTCTTTCAGTAGGTGTTTGATGTATTTAGGTTGTCCTCATTGGGAGTATAGATGTTAATAATTGTTAAATCTTCTTGGTTGATTTATCCTCTAATCATAATGTAATAGCTGTGCCTATCTTTTATTACTTTAATTAAAATCTATGGTATCAGAGATGAATATAACTCTTCCTGCCTTTTTTGTGGTCCTTTAACCTATATGATAGTTTCCATCCTTTCACTTTAAGTCTATGTTTGTTTTTCTGGGTCGGATGGGATTCTTGCAAGCGTTACATGGTTGGGTTATGTTTTCTGATCCATTCTCCCACTCTGTGCCTTTTTATCGGTGAGTTTAAGTCATTGACATCTATTGATATTATTGATTTAATGTATTGTGGTGCCATTATTCAACAATTTTTTTTGCTCTGATATATGACAAGTATTATAGTGATGGTCTTGTTTATAAGACATCTCTTAGATCCTTTTTCAGGGCAGGCTTGGTGATAGTTGCCTCCTTTAACTGTTGTCTGTCTGAGAAGGTTTTGTTGCCTCCATCTAGTTTGAATGAAATTCTAGCAGGATAGATTATCTATCGTTGGTTGAAACCCTTTTTTGTTCGATGTCTTGCCATTCTTTTCTGCCTTTTAGAGTTTAAGTGGAGATGTCTGCTGATAATCTTATGGGTTTTCCCCTGTATGTGAGTTTTTGTTTTTCTCTTGCAGCCTTTAGGATCCTTTCTTTATCCTTGCTTCTTTTCTTTGTAACTATGATGTGTCTTGGTCTTCAGGTCTGGGTTGATTCTGTTTGGGACTCTCTGGGCCTCTTTAATCTTAATGTCCTTTATATTGTTCTGGCCTGGGAAGTTTTCTTTTATTATTTCCTCTAGGGTATTTACTTCCCCTTCCTCTCTTTCTTCCTCTGGCAAGCCAATTGTATGAATGTACTTCTTTTTTTATAGAATTTTTAAATAATTATTTATTTATTCCCTTTTGTTGTCCTTGTCTTTTATTGTTGTAGTTATTAATGTCATCATTGTTGGATAGGACAGAGAGAAATGAAGAGAGGAGGGGAAGTCAGAGAAGGGGAGAGAAAGATAGACACCTGCAGACCTGCTTCACCGCCTGTGAAGTGACTCCCTTGCAGGTGGGGATCCGGGGGCTTGAACCAGGATACTTACTCTGGTCCTAGCGCTTTGTGCCACATGTGCTTAACCCACTGCACTACCGCCCGACTCCCTGAATGTTACTTCTTTTGAGATCATCCCATATGTCTCTGTTGTTGTTTTCAGTGTCTCTTAATCACTTTTTGAGCTCTTTTACCTCTTTCTTAGTTTTCTCCAGCTCATCCTTGTCTGGCTAATTCTGTTTTCTGCTTCTGTTAGCCTACTTTCCCTTCCCTCAGCTTTTCTTCATTTCATTTATAGTATTAGCTTGTTCTGCTAATTGACCTTTTAGTTGAGCTATTTCAGCTTTCATTTCTCTAATTACCTTGAGGTAGCTAGTATTTTCCTTGAGGGTCTCATCTGTTGTTTCCCTAATTCTAATAGTATTTTCCTCCATAATTGTCTTTATTTCTGTGATTATTAGGATTACCATTGCTTGCATACTATTATTATCTATGATTACTTCTTACTGATTTCCAGTTTCTTCTGAGATCCTGTCTTGATTCATTGTGGTAGGGAGTTTATTTGCTCTTTATTTATCCATTTTATTGATGCATTTTCTGTTTTTCTGTTCTGTCATACTTCAGCTGTTGTGCTTTGAGTACAAGCCATGCTATACTAAATATCTTTATGATAAATGCAGTCACCAACCTCAAAAATTACAACAATAGTCACTGAAGCAAGGATTGATGCAGTTTAACCAATACCAGTTAGCCAAACAACGCCTCCAGTCCAAGAAAAATTAGGAACCAAATCCAAATGAAAAAGAAAGAGAAAGGAAAAAGAGGAAAGCAATAATAGACAATTATGCAAATCTACTGTCCACTGTAAATTCTATGGATAGCAAGAGGAGAAAGGGAAGTAGAGAAGAGAGATACATACAGAGAGTCCACTGAGTCAGATTTCTTCCTCCAAATAATTCAGAAATGAGTATCAGTGAATTCAGAAAGCTGAAGAAGAAGAAGAAGAAAGGAAGAAAAGAAGACAAGAACAAGGGAAAAAATGAGAGTGAAAGGAAAGAGGTTTTATTTATTTATTTATTGAGTTATCTAGGAGGAAGGAAAAAGAGGAAAGTGGATGGGGGAGATAGAGTGAAAGAAGTTCCTCTCACAGTGGATAGGACACCCAGTCACCTAGCAATGGAAAAAGCAGTAACAGTTAATTTTGGTCAACCTGAAAAAGGAGGGGGGAAAAGGGACACATGTATATATAATAGTAATAGTAAAATAAAATAGAGTAAAAAACCCTAACAGTCAGTCTGCACCTTGGACATCTCCAGACTGGCTGCAGCATGCCTGAGCAAAGACAGCCAATTGTAAAAAAAAAAAAAAAAAAAGAAAGAAAGAAAGAAAAGAAAAAGAAAAAAAGAAAAAAACCTCCCAGGCATGGATGAGTCTCTGATTGGTAAGATATTTTGTCACTCATATAGAGCTCCACCCACTTAGAAAAAAAAAAAGAAAAGAGAAGGAAATCAAAAAGGAAAAGTATTGGAATGACACCACTGGTGAGCCAGGAATCTTGGTAAAGAAAAAAGCTCAGCAGGGGGCCTGATAAGAGCAGCTCTCTAGCCCCTGGGGTCTGGTTATGGGGTGGGGGGAAGTGGTGCACTTCAGAAATATTCAGAAGATTTCCTTTCTTTTTCCTTCATTTTCTAACTCAAGA
Source organism: Erinaceus europaeus (assembly GCF_950295315.1). NCBI lineage: Eukaryota > Metazoa > Chordata > Mammalia > Eulipotyphla > Erinaceidae > Erinaceus > Erinaceus europaeus. The sequence continues at coordinate 28,400,455 of NC_080163.1, read as the reverse complement.
TTGAGCCAAAGGTGTCATACTTAGGACCCCTTATTCACTGTCCTGCTGATGGCCCAGTATCCTATCCTATCCAGCCACTGTTATCAGAGCTCACACCAGCAGCAGCCTCCATCACCATCTTGTCTCCACCCTCACAGTGTAGTCTTTTTAACTGTTGAGCAGTACTTCACTGAGTTATGTTCCATAACATTTTTTTTTGCATTTGTAAGACTCTAGTGATTTTTCCCATTGTTATAAGCTTTTATTAGCCTCAGGTGAATGCTCACATGTGCTTGGAGTGAAAAGGGGCATTGTCATTGGTTGAACAACAGCAAAGTCAAATCAGAGCTCTAGGCAGCATGGGTGCTGAGCTGTACTATTTTGATGATTTCACTTTAAGCACAGCAAGCAAGTAATATTGTTCCTAGTGTCAGAAGAAAAGAGACAGGGGCTTAAACCTCTCAAACCCTCTCAATCTTTGACTCAGAAGGGGGCTTTAGCTTTCTGAATTTAAGACAAGGACACAACATAAAACAGGGCATTTGTGACCACAAGACAGACCAAAGCAAACCCCCACCACCACAACATCCCACCCACAGATAATACAGACAGAGAAACCATTATGAACTTTATACTGACTCGCTGCAGACCATTGTGTACTTTTGCTTTAAGGTATATATTTTGCCCTAATTTATGGGTACATGTGAACCTATCCTCTATCTCATGGGAACTGGTCAATACCTAGGTTTTGGGACTTTGTTAGGAAGTGAACCACCAGAAATGGAATTAGAGAATCCTATGAAAGGAAAGGTCTCAACAAAATAATGAGGCTGAAGAGTTGACATTCAATGTCTGATGTCTCTGGACACAGTCTGAAGAGAAGCATGCTGAGGTGGTACTCATTGCATTGATTAGGTTCGGATTGGTGGGTGCAATATAATTTGGTATGAATTGAGACAAGTATGCAGGAAAGTGTTCTCCATGCTAGAGTTTCCAGGACTGGGGGAAATATAGGCTCTAAGGAGGAAGCGGGGAAGTTCCTGCTGTCTTTAGGGTTTAAGAAGGCAATAGTTACTGCTATAATTACAGCTCCTCTCCTACTTCTTATTAGACTTCCCTCACTCACTCCAAAGCTAACCTTAGCAAAAAAAGGACTGCAAAAGCTGAATAAGGGCAAGAGACTGGCATACTTTAACGATGACTCCTTAGTCACTATCAGGCCACCGCATCTTCTGGTGCTCTAGAGGGGAGTTCTGAGAGTCCCAAAAAGACACGATGGGCCTAGACCTCAAATCCTTCTCTCCATTGTTACCAGTCATCTCTATCAAGAACAACACAATAGAGCCCCTTGTGGACCCCCATAGGACCTTGCCCTCAACTTGGATCAACAACGGGTAGAGAATGTTCCATCCTCTCAAAGAAGACTGGAGAACATACTCTATACTACACCTGAGGAAGGTGGGTCCTGATATTAGGGCAGCTTGGAACATCCCTACTTATGACCACAAAATGTGAGCTGAGATCTACAGGGATGCAGAGGTCACATAGGCTCCTAAGCTGAATATGGGTTTGTATCTCAGTGGAACTGGTGTTCAAAACCCTTCTGGTCATTTTTCCCTACCACTTTCCCCAAAATTCTTTTGGGGTTGCAGAAGGAAGGAGTTTTAGATTCTGTAATTGCTTCTCCATTGACTAGAACATTGGCTAGTTGATCCATACTCCCCAGCATGTCTCTATCTTTCCTGAGTAGGATAGGGCTCTGGAGAGGTAAGGTTCTGGAATACAGTAGTAAGGTCATCTGCCTACAAAGGACAGGACTGGGATCATAGTAGCATCTGGAACTTGATGACTGAAAGGCAGTAAGATATAAAGCAGGACAAAATATTTAGTAAAGAGAGACCAAAGAGTAGGAATAGAGCAAATGAGAATAGGGATGGAAAGAAACTAGGATAACTATTTTATGTATGTTTCTAAGAATCTAGGACTTCAGTACAATCTTTGATTAAGCCTAATAGCTAAAATAAAGGTTGACTAGAATTATTATCTTAGAGGATGTTGTCAGAGTGGAAAAGGAAACCTGAAAGCCAGTTAAGGTTATAATATATATATAACTGTTTACCACATTCACCTGTCCCAGGGTCCTTGTATATTCATATTTAGCACAGAAGCCTATAAAACCTCCACATCCTTGTCAATCTGAGATCATAGTCCATGGTCACAGCTGAGAACACTCTAGGCTGCATTCATTACAGGACCAGTCTTCCTCGAGGGCCATACTAGGATGACCCAGCCTCCTTTCAAAGAGTGGGGCAGTAGGACATCTTTTTACATACAAAAAAGAAACAGCTATGAGGGGACTTTTGCCAGTTCTGCCATATACCTTCTTAACTAAGATATTTGTTTACATATTCATGTTTTCAACATCAATTCTCTCAAAAAAATTTGGAGGTGTCTGTTTGTGCCATATATGTATTAGTGACCAAAGATGACTGGTATAAAGAGAATGGAGAAAGATAATTAGGGTTCAGTGTCACAAGTACTAGAACAAACTGTCTAAACAGAAAAGGTCAAGAGTAATTAATTGGAGGTGTGGATAAAACTACAAAGAGGAGATGGGTGATTGGTTTAACAAGAACAGATTAACTGACAAAGAAGGGGAATACATTTACAAGTTATGCTTTGTATCATGAGTATGATTTTTGAATGGGCATTCTCTATAGTTCTTTTATGGTTATTAGCCAGATTTAATAATTAGAATATGGTCTGGCTGCTGATTACACAGTTAAACCATTTAGTGATCACTGCAGATTCTACACAGTTGTTTTGGCTACAGCCATCAGAGCCACTGCTACAAAGATGCTGAGTAGAGTGGATAGGCTATGTTGCAGATTGGTTTCCCACTATTCAAAACCTCAAAGGCAGAGACATATATCAGCTATCAGAAGAGTTAGGTGCTGCTTTTCTGTTCCATCCCTAGATGCCCAAACTCAATCAAATGAACAAACAAACAAACAAAATCTACTCTCTATGCTGGGCCAATCATATTGCATCAGAGATCTTCCAGGTCTCCAGTTCCCCCAAACTGCCCTAGGATTGAAGAAGGCTTCTGGGCCTGTGACATCCTCTTTCAGCTTTGGGAAGTGATTCACATACTCTGTAAAACCTTATTCATCTTTTCCCAGTATAAAATAAATAACGCAGAAAAAAAACATGTAATAAGATCTTTGGGAACAATGTCAGGCTTTGAAGACTGAACATAAGGATTCCTCTATTTGGAAAATAAAGCTCTAATCATACTTTTAACATTCACCCTCTAGGGCCACAGTCCTACCCCCGCTATTGTTATTGTTGCAACAATGACCTCCTGTTATTTTCCTCTGAAACAGAAAAAAAGAGAGCTCTGTGATAAATCACATCTGCAGGATGTGTTTCATATGTCAAGCACACATTGCTTCTAAATCAAACGCTGATACATGACTTATTCCGTCAAAAGTAAGCAGAATGCTGTAATTTATAATCATCTTGAAGCACACTGCAGAGAAAATGAAAGCAGACCATTAAATTTTAATGCCTGTTCTAGTCTCTGAAAACGAGTATTTCTGGCCACGTTTGAAGCAGAGTAGTGTTTCTCACACCACTGTGCGTACTTCCCTCCCCCCACCACCCAAAAATTGTGCTTGCCAACATTTGTGGAAACTAATTGAAAAATGATTTAGCTGTCAAAAGCTGCCTTCAGCCAGTAAGTTCTCCTGAGCACAGAAGGTGAAGGCAGAAGAGCCTGGTTCTGTCCAATGCTCCAGCACCCCCTTTGGCTTTTTAACAATTGTCTGTTGTTCTGCAAGCCAGCTCCCTGCAGCAGGGCTGGGAGCAAATATTCATTGGGGTGTCATCTCTGCTTAGGCTCTCCTCCTGCACACCTATTCATCTGTGTTAAGTGAACAGCAGCATCAGCTCAAATTAAGCTGGCTTGAAAACAGCCACTGTTAATAATTTCTGCTGTGATTCAACTTAGCTTTGGCTAACAGGTGAAGATGTTTCATAACGGAGGCAATTACTGCTCTGAGAGCGCTTTCCTGCTGCCTGTTTAATCAGAGGAATGGAACACTAGCTCCTCAAATGGGGTAGGACCTGCACAGCCACATTGGGCTGTATTCGTTATCTGCTAGATTGAACAAGCTGCCTGCCGGGGACAGATGCTTAGTGCAGTGATTAGAATATAAAGCAATTGCAAAGGCTGAGGGGATTGGAGTCAGTCTCCTTTATCTCAACTTACTACAGGCTTTTCTGGTCAGATAACAAGTCTTCCAACTCAGTCTTTGTAGATGAGAAATCATATGTATATCAATGCATGAAGACTCATGCATATTCATTAAACTGTGCCCTGTGTGAATTTTCCATTTAGACACAGAACATGTTTTAAAGGACTGGGGGGACTTCAATTCTCTGCCAGTTTAGTCCCTTATATAGCTGAGTTTTTATGGCTAGGGATATTGAGAGGTAGTTAAGTGTAAAACCAGGGTAATAAAAAAAGTTTGCCAAATTTTCTTTTATAATTTTCCCAAATTGAAAAAGTCCAGTGGTTTTACTAATTCCAAAATGGCTTTCATATCTAAGTTGGTTTTTTAAAGAAAAATAAATGGAAAGTTTAAAATAAATAAACTTGTGCCCATTTTTATTTTATTTTATTGTTCTAGGTAGACAAAAAGAGGTAAGAAAACCACAGTGTTTAAACTTCCTTCAGTCCAGTGGGGGCCAGACTTGAATCTGGGTTGCACACATGACAAAGCAGCATGCTAAGTGATCTATTTTGCTGACCCTTCCTTTACAACGAAAGAAAATTGGATTTGTGTGTGTGTGTATTGTTACTTCTTATATTATGGGGCTAGCTCATTTCTGTCTAGAGGGAAGTTTATATCCTAGAACAAAGTAATTATTAACTTCAGCTCTGCATAACTTGTAAATGATGGTAAAATTTTAACTTCTAATTGTGGGGATTTTCAAAGAATTCATTTCCAGCTAAACATTTTTCTTCTGCTAAAAAAAAATCAAGCTGTTTAAATTGGATTTTTATTCATTATAATTTCCTGAAATGTCATTCTTACTGGTTTCTGATATGCCTGAAGGAATAAGTCTTAAGCTTAAACTTCTCTCCCCCACCAAAAGATTAAGAAAATATACTTTTTGTTACTGGCATTAAATTTCCATTGTATACATTAATCTGCTTTTAACGCATTTTCCTCCAGCATAGTTTTCATAGAGGGGCTATAATAAAGTCCTCGGAAGGTTATGTTTAATGAGCAATTGATTATAGAGAAGTGTGTCCCAAAGTGAATATGTTTTCTACAAACAGCAAAATAAAATAGAGGGGTGAGGGGATGGTTAGCCATATGCTTACTTTAAGGAGCTTGGGAATAGTTCTGATTTCCTAACACCAAGGTTATACTAAGAGCAATCTATTTCTATCCAGGTTTTGTAATGGAGATTGTAGTCCTCATCAATTATTTAATAGGCTTTGAAGATGTGTGTGTGTTTGTGTGTGTGTGTGTGTGTGTGTGTGTGTGTGTGTGTGTGTGTGTGTGTGTGTGTATGGATATGCTTATGTTTTAGGGACATGGAATAAACATTAAAAAAAGTATGTAGCTCAATATTTCTAAAATTTGTGATTCAAAGTTATGTTTAGAATGCCTGGATGACATTACTTATATTGAATTGCCTTTCTAGTATTAAAAGAAAAGGGGGGAGTACTTCTCTCATTCTTTAGAAACATCCATCTAACCTCATCATGGAAAAGTCTCAGCAAGAATCTACTGCCCACTGAGTTTTCCCCCTGACAATTACTGTTGCTCCTTACCCTTGAAGCTTGAAAGCTGATGTAACATTAGCCTATCTAGCTCAGTGAAAATGTCTTTACAGATTAGTGTAATGTTAATACTGCTGGCTCCCTGCTTTTGACCTGAAGTGGAATATATTGCACTGCTGGAGCAGATGGAATCAGAGTTTCATTGGGCTACAGAGATTGGTTGGCTGCCTGCCAAACATTCAGTGCTGGTGGCAGTAGCAACTCAGGCTCAGAAAAGCAGGCTGGAATCTATTCTCTGCTCTTAGAGAGAGAAAACAAAAGTGTCACATAAGTTTTTGTGGAATCAAAATACATTTGTTAAGTTTGTTCATCTGCAGATGTTTACCCAGCATTCGAAAAGTAATTAAATCTTTTGGGGTAGGATGGAGACATCTTTATTCAGTTTTGCTCAAAGACATGAGACAAAAGCCAGAGCAAAGAATTAAAAAAAAGAAAGAAATTATCTGAACTCCATTTAACCTTCCAGTTGAAAGCTTTGCTCACCATAAGAATACCAATGTATACATGTGGAATATTTAAAGTCTGGCTCTTTTTTTATGAGTGCAAATAGTTCTTAGCCTAAAACAATAAACCATATTTATGAATTTTAAAAAATTGTGTTTAGATAGCCAAAGTGAAACAACTATCCCTAAAGACCAAGCCTTAAAATCTTAAAAGAAGAGAAAATGTTCTTCTAAGACCTCATTATCCATATTGGCTCTACTACTGGCTATGCTATTCAGATAAATAAATATCCAAGATGCTGGTTCGGTTTGTGAGCACAGAAAGAGCTTGGAAACATATTCTTCAAAAACAGATACACTCGTTGGGGGGCTTCCTGTCCACTTGAAACTCTGGGAGCATTAATAACAATTGTTTAAAAAAAACTGTTGTCAGATTTAACAGGTATGCATATTACATACCCACTTAAATTTGAATTTTGGATAGACAACTGATGAAATTATATTGCCTATCTTCCCCAGTAATGGATGATTCATGGGATATACAATATTTGGAAGAAACCATCACTATAAAATGTGCTCATTTTTTATTTGAAAGTTGAGTTAATTGAGCATCTACACTGTATTTGGTAACCCCAGGGTATACCCTTTATTAACTCACTCTTTGAATGTGCGAAGTTCTCACACACGCAAACAAGTAACTTCCAATTAGCACACTTCTTTGTATTTATCCACCAAGTTATTTCTAAGTTTACTTTTAATCATATTTTCCTCTCAAGTACTGCTTTTCCACGACAGTAAAACATATGCTGTTTGCTGCCTAAGTAGATGGTTAATGTAAGCTGTGATGTGGAGAGGATTCTTCTCTTATTCGTTCTCTCAGAGGGTGTAGTTACAGAAACATATATATGTGCTTTTATCTGTGATAAGAGCTACCATCTGCTAGCTGCAATGTGCACAGCTTACTGTCTGAAGTGCTTATACATATTATGAAAACACACAGCTTTTGTGTATGTTGAGAACACATATAGACAGTGTTCTAATGAAACAGAATATTAGCTATTTGGATATGTCAAATGGATGCGAAATATAGCTGCAATTATGGACAAGAGCAATTAGAGCTGGCCTGCTGCCATGCATGTATTTATGCCAATAGCATTTTTGTGACCTTTTAATATTGCATTATTTGCAACCTCTTGCCATGCGATAATTGTTCTAAATAAATAGAATCTTTTCAATGAGAAAAGCCTTTGCTTCACTGAAGGAGTAGAAGAAACTTCAGGCCAGGGATACCCTGTCCCTGAGATGTGTGTTGCGTATATGTGAGCAACTGAAAGACTGAGATGGCAACAGAACGTATAAATTTGAGTTACTCTGACCTTTAATCTACGAGGGCATGGAAAGAAATGAACTAGGAAGGCTGGTGTGTAGCTGTCTGGATACTGATAAGCTGTAATAAAGGTGCACTCAGTTGCAATTCATCTAAAGCTTCCATTGCTATCATCCTCCTTTTTCGATTTTTGTTACCTCGAGTACTTATCTAAATCCCTTTCAATGCCAGCTTGAATGCACTTTGTGTTCTCTCCAACTGTGACTAGGGCTGTCTGTGTGTGTCAGTGTGCTGCAGCACACACTCATTCCCCTTGTTTGACAAGAACCAATGCCAACACCTAATTAAGGATAAGCCACAGAGCTCTCGGCTTTATCTTTGTCAACTGCTCCATTCCTAGCTTTCTGCCTAGTTGAGTTTTTAATGACAGGAGCAACAGTTCCGTGCAGCACTCCTCAGACCCACTTGCTCCTGATCTCAGAAATAAATATGGCAAGTAGCAAGAGCAGAGAAGGTGGTCATCTGTGCCCCACATTGTGTGAACAACACAGGGAAATATGACCACAGTGTTTTCTCTGTGGCAACTGCCCACTTGTGTGCACAATGTCTAGTTATCTTGCAAATCTCATAGTGAGTCAGTGTGTAAAATTCTGAGAAAATCGAATCCTTACATGATACTGACTTTCAGTGTGTATTTAAAATTAAGAGAGAGAGCGAGAGAGAGAGGGAGAGAAATTGTAAGAATGTGCTTTGTGTCATATTAGACTGTGTTTATTTCCTCATTACACTAAGTGGGATACTTTTCTGAAAAGGTTGTTTGCTTTGTCAATTTAAATCTATCAATTTTCACTATATATTTTGACTGCTGGTTGAAAGTTAATGTTTTGAATGTTGAGGGAATGATCACAAGTCATGGAGCTGCCTCAAGAAAATATAACCAGCTAAAAAAATCAACAGAGTAAATATATATATACATCCAAAATGTTGAGATAACTATGTTGGTATGATTACTACAGTGTATTTTTTTCCTACATCAAAGGTATTTATATTCACTGGGGAGTAATGGTAATATTTATCCCATTTTTTCCCTGATACTTCATTTCTACTTTATGGTTTTTCATATGTTGACCTCTATTGTATTCAAGTTTTTCATCTGTGACTATAAGATTCTCTTTTTAAAATCACTTGGATGTTTTGATTCTACTCAAACTTTTATTTTTAATTGATAGTTATTTTTAAATGAAAAAATAGCATCTTATCTATAGAGAAAGGAGGTTGAAATACTGTATAGTGAAATAAGACAATGTAGTACATGTCATTCCTGAGTTGATTCCTATATACTCTATGATATGTGAAGTATAAAATGGACAAGAAACACAATAATTCATAAATAACAAGTGTTTAGAGTCCAGTTAAAATATAAGATATTGAGACCAGGTGATGGCACACGTGGTTGAGCACACATGTTACAGTGTGCAAGGACCTAAGTTTAAGCTTTGAAAGTGGTAAAGCTAGGCTTCAGGTGTCTCTCTGTCTACATTCCTCTCTATCTCCCCCCTTCCATCTCAATCTCTGACTGCTGCTAGCCAATAAATAAGTAAAGATAAAAATTAAATGCACACACACACACAGACACTAACACATATTGATCTCTGGAAATAGTAAATGTTTGCAAAAAATGTAGAATCTCAAATAGGATATACTAGTTTGCCTTTTTCTGAGTGTATCAACTCAGTTCGATCTACAAAAATAAAGTAAAGAAATGAGCCTTGTGCATTTAATTTAAAACAAATGTTTATTTTAACCCAAATAGCCTGAGTATTTTAGATAAAATTTTTGCTTGCCCAAATTATTCCAGTATCAATACTTTATGCCTGCCAGGAGAGAAAGCCTGTCTTCTAACATGTTAGAAGTGCTAACAGTGCCTTCTCCTGTCACCCCTCTTTCCAGGACATCAAGTTCTTGCTTTTTGATGTTTCCCTCATGGACATTGTTTTTCTGAGTGGTAATGATGAGTTTGCACTGGGCCATCTGTACTCTGTTTCAAGGCACTCTGAGAGACCAAAGGCACTCTTGTCAAGATGACTGTAAAGAGATCTGTTTGTATCCTATTAAGACAAAGCGGACTATTTCTCCTTCCTCTGTTAATTGGGCCATGATGAAGTCATTAAAACCAGTATTATTCCTAACTAATTAGTTCAGGTCCTCTAGTATTCTACGTAATTATTCAGAAGATAGAAAAATGGAAAGTTTTCAACAGACTAGTTCACCTAAATCTGACAGATTGGAGGCTACCTCTGTAACAGACCTTTATATAACGGATGCCTTTTGCCTGGATAGATTAAATCAGAAATGTTATGTAATTAAGATTTCCGAGTTCTCTAGGAAGTTCTCAGTGTCAAATGACTCTCCTATTATGGAAATATTCTACCTAAGTACTATATTAATAGAAGTTTTGTCCAGATAAACGTTAATATAACCCCTTTAACAGTGTTATATTGATCCTAGAATTATTAAACTTCATGAGATAATTAAAGTGCAACAGTCATTCAGAGTATAAATAGATTCTATATCTACAGTGAAATAAACTAAATTCTGATGCAATCAGCCAAACATTGGTCGACCAAAAGTGAATCAAACAAAACTCTCTTTAGTTTGCAAATTAAATACATATTTTTCTATAGGCAGAAATAGATGCCAATGTTTTCCTGTCAAATTTGCAATTATAAGCCTAATTATTTTCTTTAATCCTATGGGTCTATTACATAAATGACTAATAGTAGTCTCATATTCTGCACTTGGAAACTCTGATTTAAAATATTCTTATGATTTTTTGGCTATATTATTTCAGCTAGTAAGTAAATTATAAAAACTGCAATATATATATATATATATATTTAAATTTTTATTTATAAGAAGGAAAAACTGACAAAAACCATGGGATAAGAAGGGTAAAATTCCACACAACTCTCACCACCAGAACTCCGTATCTCATCCCCTCCTAATAGCTTCCCTATTCTTTATCCCTCTGGGAGTATGGACTCTGGGTCATTATGAGGTGCAGAAGGTGGAAGGTCTGGCTTCTGTAATTGCTTCCCCGCTGAACATGGGTGATTGCAGGTTGATCCATACTCCCAGCCTATATCTCTCGTTTCCTAGTGGGGTAGGGTTCTGGGGAAGCGGGGCTCTAGGACACATTGGTGGGGTCATCTGCCCAGGGCAATCAGGATGGTATCATGTTAGCATCCAGAACCTGGTGGTTGAAAAAAAAAGAGAATATATAGAGCCAAACAAATTGTTGACTAGTCATGAATCTAAAGGCTGGAAAAGTTCATATGAAGAGTTGGGGGGGGGGGGTGTCTCTGTTTTGTAGACAGTTAATAGTCCCATTTTAGTTATATTCCAAAGAGCCCATGACTATACTATTTTTTTCCTGAGACTGACATCTGATATGCAGGTGGATCTAAATATTATATACCTGTTTGGAAATTACTTTGAATAAATTACTTGTAGAATTTTGTTAACCATATTCTAAGAATGAACAATGTATTTTTAATTTCCTAATTCTATAAGTACACATTACAGTGTATACTTAGGCCACACTACTCTGGAGGTGTGCTATCACCTTAGCACATTATTTTTCTGTATATTCAAGCTATGCTAACTAAAACAATAATTATTCCAGGTAACACATAAATTTCTTATAAGTAATTATCATTTATCCTTGCATAATGTGCAGAAAATACATGTTTTCCACTAAGCAGAACCTGGATTGGAGTTGGTGTGTTGCACCAAAGTAAAAGACTCTGGGGTAGAGTACAGGTCCTGGAACAGGATGGCAAAGGACCTAGTAAGGGTGGTATTGTTATGTAGAAAACTGAGAAACATTCTGCATGTACAAACTATTATATTTAGTGGTGCCTGTAAAACATTAATCCCTCAATAAATGAAAAAAGTTAAAAAAAAAGAAAATATGTTTTCTAAAATAAACATACTCTTATTGTTATCAGCATTACAGAAATATTTATTAATTTAAATTAATAATACAAACTTAAAAATAATTTTACTAGTAGAATATATTCAACCTGATTAAATAAATTCAAGGTTAATATATTTATAGTATTTGTCTCCAGAAACTGTTTTCATACAAAAGTCTCCTACTTGTCTTGCTAGAGAAAAGTATATGTGGCATGGTTTGGTAATTAACTTTCTCGATGTATATCTATCCTTTGTCAATACCTTAAGCTGCTTATACTAAAAAATGAATGAACTGTTTGATTTTAGGGAAAGTCATGATATATTTTCCTATGTTTTTCCTTACAAAAGTGCATCATGACTTTTCTGACAATACAATATGTAAACTTCTGTGAATTAAAAAAAAAAAGGCAAGAACAGTATTGTTTGTTGCTCATTCATAGTTTGTAAGAATTGGTGCAAATCTTTTATAGTAGAAACACCAACATGGAGATGTGGGCTGGTTTCACCTCTAGCTGAATCTGATGTCAACATGGTAATTACCAGGTCCAGTCAATAATACTTCTCCTCAGTATAATTGCAAATCCAGTACAACCATGACCAGAACTAAATTGCTTCAGAACAATCAATAGGAATCTTCTGATAGTGTTCTTGGTTGTATGCATCAAATATAAAGAGGAATGCTATCCATTTAAGCCAAAGGTCAATTTTATAAATAAAAAATACTGTTTAAAAGTCATATTATATTTTATGTTCTTCCCTGGTAGAAGAGACTACATACATTGGTTCGTTGTCTGTGGAAAGAAAGTGTGCAGTAAGAAATTCATTAACAGACAAATAACAATGCAAGAAAAACAGGAATTTTTGTAAGTTACAGACATATCCATGACTGAGAATAAGCTATTCAATTCTAGAAACATGTTTCTCCTATTTTGAAGTACAGTTTTGAATTTAAAACACTCTCCCCTCCTTACCCATTTTGGTAAACTTCAGTCACAGATTAGAGACTAGTTACCTAATGTGTCCCACAACCTTCCAGTTTCATTAGAAAGTAATATTGGAGCTATTAATTTCCTTTAAGTGTCATGTAATAATAAAGGTTGCTTGAAAGGGTCAATGTCCCATCTTTTGAAATCAGTATTTCTTAAACTGGGGAGTTAGAATTTCCTAGTGAATGAATGAGAAGAGTAGAATCACAGGGCTACTGATCTAAGCAAGAATAAAAATAAAATAAAATAAAATAAAATAAAATAAAATAAAATAAAAGCAGTTGTTTGGTGACAATGAACTTGGCCTCTTATGTTGTGGTCATTTAGTTTATTTCCTCTTACACTTTCAATGCTTGGCAGAGTGTCATTCATACATGAAGATAGACCTTCAATAAATTTTGGATGAATAAATGGATGAGTAACTATTTCACATGCTAGACACTGTGTTCCTTAAAGTCAGGACTTTTGTCTTTTTTGTCCAACAGTATATCTAGCATATACACTTGTACATTTTTGGTAGTTTTCAGGCAAGTGTTGAATTAAGAAATACCGAGAAAGGTTAACCATCATCAAGAGTAATAATGGTGATAACATGCTATTAGCGATAAAAAATTAACATGAAAATTACTTAAAATATTGGCAACATAATTCTATCCAATGAAAAATTATCCAAATCTCTAATTATACATTTAAAGTTGGTTCTTAGGAGAAACAATGAAGGAAAACTGTGGTTGTGGTTGTATTAGAGGCATAATGCTATAAACATTTTCAATTACTTTGCATAAGTCTTCTAGAAGATTGAGATGATTTCAGTGAGACAGATACTGCAGGAAGGAGCTCATAGAGGCACACCAGTCTGTGCCATCTCACTGCCTCCTCAGAGTCCACTGTAAGGGGCCTGTGGACTGTTGTCAATATCAGTTTTAAATTGCTCAATCAATTATTTCCTGTAGATTAATTTATAATTCTAAAACTCCAGGTGAATGAAATGTGAGCCTGTCCCTCCCTCAGGCCATCTACAGAGCTATAACCTTTCTGTAATCTGAGGCTGAGTGCTAGCACATGAACACTAAGGAGAAAGCTCAGCCTGGAGAGTTGGAGGAGAGAATGAAGAGGGGACAGACACTGGCAGCAGTGCAAGAGTCAAAATAAGAGGATGTACAGAGTGGAAAAGCTAAGAGAGATTGAAGAAGACATAAATCAAAAAATAGGATCTTTGTTCTCAACCATCTTTAATTTCATCCATATTTCTTGCACCCTTCCATTAAAAACAAAATTGGCATTTTTATATAAGAGCATTTTCTTTGCAATTATGCCTCATCTCACCAAGAATAAACAGCAAGCACATCATTTTGAAGCAAGGTTTTTGTGATATGGGTAGACAATATAACCAGTTAAATACAGTGATTTGATATCACCATCTGCTTTCACTATAAAAAGAAATCCAAAGAGGATTTTCACTTTTACAACAAAAACCAAAAAGGAAAATTCATGTTCACTGTTTGCTTTGTGGCTAACATTAAAAAGGCAATAACAAGGCCAGGGATTGGCACAGCTGGTTAAACACATGTAACCAAGCACAGGGACCTAGGTTCAAGCCCACAGTCTGCATTTCACAAGTAGTAAAATAGTGCTGTGGCTGTCTCTCTCTCACTCTGTTTCCTCCTCTTAATTTATCTCTGCCCCATAAAATAATAAAAAAGAGCAGCGGCACATGGAGCAGGGAGACTGACACTGGTAGCCTCCATCCCTGGGAAGTACATTCAACATCAAGCCATCATAATATTAAACTGTCTCTACAATCATCTGTACTTTTATCTTGATTTATTTTGTGCATTCATTAGCAAGATGTGCCCTGAGGTTTCAGAGAGCATTGTAAGGTAAGACTATTAATATTAAGTTATTATTAAACTATTAATAGTAAGTGAAAGGAAACACAGCATCCAGCACTTGGAAGTGAAGTCATCCAGGAACTGAATGTGGGTACTTGTTTAAGATTTTCCCTTCCATTGGCAGTTCTGCAAAAATTATAAAAAAAAATAAATTAAATAAATAAAAAAATAATAACTGTAATAGAAAGAGTACATGTGTTTAGCATAACTTAGCAGGAGGTTATTACTTCTTGCAAAGAAAGAATCACATGTGGATCACGCAGTGGTGTGCCAGGTAGAGCACACACATTATCATGCATGATGGTCAGAGTTCAAGCCCTAAGTCATTACCTTCAGGGGTAAAGCAGTGCTGTATCTCTCTCTCCACGCCTCTGTATTTCTAATTGTCTCTATCTCCCTTCCCTTCTCAATTTCTCTGTCTTTATAAAAAAGGAAAGAAATATGAAATAAAATAAAATGGTTACTGGGAGTGGTAGAATCATCATATAGGCACTAAACCTCAGAAGTAACCCTGGTGGAAAGAAAGAAGAGAGAAAGAGAATGGAAGAAAGAAAGAGAGAATGAGTATGGAGAGAGAGAAAAAGTAGGAAGGAAGGGAGGAAGGAAGGAAGGAGGACAAAAAAGGACAAAAATAAAGGGAAAAAGAATGAAAGAATCTCCAAGGGAAAGCCAAGATGGCGACTTTGAGGCAACTGCTGGCGTGAGCTCTGACAACAGCAGGATAGGGTAGGATACTGGGCTGTCAGAAGGACTATGAATAAGGGGTCCTAAGTGTGACACCAAAGAGGGGTCCTATAGCTAAATCTTGGGTTAGAAAATGGAAGAAAAAGAAAGGAAATCATCTGATTATTTCTGAAGCATACCCCTGCCCCCAACCCCATAACCAGACCCCAGGGGATGGAGAGCTGCTACTAGCAGGCTCCCCACTGAGCTTTTTTCTTTACCAAGATTCCTGGCTTACCAGGGGTGTCATTCCAATCCTTTTCCTTTTTGATTTCCTTCTTTTTTTTCTTTCTTTTTTTTTCTAATTGTCTGGAGCTCTATTTGAGTGACAAAATATCTTACCAATCAGAGCCTTGCTCTGCCTGCGAAAGACTACCTGGAGGTTTTTTGTTTGTTTGTTTGTTTGTTTGTTTTTTAACAATTGGCTATTTTGCTCAGGCTGCCTGCAGCCAATCTGGAGCTATCAAAGTTGCAGACTGACTGTTAGGGTTTTTTACTCTATTCTATTTTATTATTACTATTATATATCTATATGAGTGTCCCTTTCCCCCCTCCTTCAGGTTGACCAAAATTAACTGTTATTGTTTTTTTTTCCATTGCTAGGTGACTGAGTGTCCTATCCATTGTGAGAGGAATTTCTTTCACTCTACCTCTTCCATCCACTCTCCTCTTTTACCCTCCTCCTAACTAATTAAAAAAAAAATCTTTCCTTTCACTGCTCTTTTTTTTCTCATTCCTGTCTTCTTTTCTTCCTTCCTCCTTCTGCTTTCTGAATTCACTGACACTCCTTTGTGAATTATTTTCAGGAAGAAATCTGACTCAGAGTGGAATCTCTGTGTGTGTGTCTCTTCTCTACTTCCCTTTCTCCTCTTGCTATCCCTAGAATTTACAGTGGACAGTAGATTTGCATAATTGTCTATTCTTGCTTTCCCTTTTTTACTTTCTCTTTCTTTTTCATTTGGATTTGGTCACTGCCGGGCTAGCATTGGGGTGCCTATTCCTGGGTGTGTACTCTCTTGGTTGGATAGAAAGTGACTGGAGCCAGCCTGGGCTGCTACTCACTCTGCAATGCAAGGGAGATGACTCATGAACCAAGCTCATGGTAAGGCAATGCAAAAAATATTTATTGATCAGAGAGCCAAGGCTTTTTAAAAGGCAGACCCAGAATTGGCAAGTCAGAAAAGGAAAGGGGCAGAGAAAGGAAAAATGGGGCTGGAAAGGTAGGAACTTCCTTAGCAACTGTTGCAAGGGTTTTAACTGGTAGGATTAATAATACCCTGGAGGCAGGGAGGTTCTGGAGGGTAGAAATAAGATAGATCAAAGGAATGGAATGAGTGAAGATCTTTCAAGCAAAACAATGATTATGTAGATAGGCCATAGTATCAGGAATGCAGGGTGCTTTATGAGCCCTGCTGAGCTCAACCACATCCTCACAATTTCCCAACAGATAACTTCCTTTTCTTAGACTGGAGGTATTGTTTGGCTAATTGGTATTGGTTAAACTGCAACAATCCTTGCCTCAGTTACTATTGTAATTTCTGAGGTTGGTTAATGCATTTGTCTTAAAGGTATTTAGTATAGCATGGCTTGCACTCAAAACACAACAACTGAGAACAACAAAACAGAAAAATAAAAAACACATCATTAAAAAAAATGGTTCAACCAAGAGCAAATAAAACTTCTACTACAATGAATGAAGAGAGAAGCCCTAAAGAAACTCCAAATCAATCAGAAGTAGCCATAGATAAGAAAAGTATACAAGCAATAGTAAACCTAATAATCACAGAAAAGAAGAGAACTATGGAAGAAAGGGCTATCAGAATTAGGGAAACAACAGATGATACCCTCAAGGAAAATACTAGCTACCTCGAGGTAATTAGAGAAATGAAAGCTGAAATAGCTCAACTAAAAGGTCACTTAGCAGAACAAGCTAATACTATAACTGAACTGAAGAAAGAAGCTGAGGGAAGGGAAATCAGACTAACAGAAGCAGAAAACAGAATTAACCAGACAGAGGATGAGACAGAGAAAACTAAGAAATAGGTAAAAAAAAAAAAAAAAAAAAAGCTCAAAAGAGATTGAGATACACTGAAAACAACAACAGAGATATATGGGATGATCTCAAAATAAGTAACATTCATATAATTGGCCTGCCAGAGGAAGAAAGAGAGGAAGGGGAAGTAAATACCCTAGAGGAAATAATAGAAAAAACTACCTAGACCTGAACAACAGAAAGGACATTAAGATTCAAGAGGCCCAGAGAGTCCAAAACAGAATCAATCCAGACGTGAAGACACCAAGACACATCTTAGTTACAATAAAAAGAAGCAAGGATAAAGAAAGGATCCTAAAGGTTGCAAAAGAAAAACAAAAACTCACATACAAGGGAAAACCCATAAGACTATTATCAGACATCTCCACTTAAACTCTAAAAGTCAGAAAAGAATTGCAAGATATCTATCGAACCCTGAATGAAAAAGGGTTTCAACCAAGGATAATATATCCTGATAGACTTTCATTCAAACCAGATGGAGGCAACAAAACCTTCTCAGACAGATAACAGTTAAAGGAGGCAACCATCACCAAGCCTGCCCTGAAAGAGGTTCTAAAAGACCTCTTATAAACAAGATTATCACCATAATACTTGCCATATATCAGATCAAATTAAAAAATTGTTGAGTAATGTCACCACAATACATTCAATCCATAAGATCAATAAATGTCGATGGCTTAAACTCACCCATCAAAAGGCACAGAGTGGGAGGAAGGATCAGAAAACATAACCCAACCAAATGTTGCTTGCAAGAATCCCACCTAACTCAACAAGACAAACATAGACTTAAAGTGAAAGGATGGAAAACTATCATACAGGTGAATGGATCACCAAAAAAAGGTAGGAACAGCCATTCCCATCTCTGACTCAAAAGACTTTAAATTAAATAATTAAAGATAGCCAAGGCTATTACATAATGATTAGAGGATCAATCAACCAAGAAAATTTAACAATTATTAACATCTATGCACCCAATGAGGGACCATCTAAATACGTCAAACACCTACTGAAAGAACTACAAAAATACATCAATAGTAATACAATAATAATGAGAGACTTTTAACACCACACTCTCACTTAGACAGATTAGCGAAACAGAGAATCAAAACAAACAAACAAACAAAAAAAAAAAACAAGAGAATCAAATGAAGAGATGGACAGACTAGATCTCCTGGACTTTATCAGAGTTCTTCACCACAAAAAAAAACTCAAATACACATTCTTTTCAAATCCACACAACATATATCAAGGATAGACTCCATGTTAGGCCACAAAGACAGGATCAACAAATTAAAGAGCATTGAAATCACCCCAAGTATCTTCTCAGACCACAGTGGAGTAAAGCTAACATTTAACAACAAACAGAAAATCACTAAAAGACACAGAATTTGGAAACTCAACAACATACTGCTTAAGAACCACAGGGTCAGAGAGACACTCAAGCAAGAAATTCAAATGTTCCTGGAAACAAATGAAAATGAAGACACAAGCTATCAAATATTTGGGACACAGCTAAAGCAGTACTGAGAGGGAAACTCATAGCTATACAGTCACATATTAAAGAACAAGAAAAAGCTGAAATAAATGATCTTACTGCACACCTTAAGGACTTAAGGAAGAGGAACAAAGGAACCCTAAAGCAACCAGAAGGACAGAAGTCACTAAAATTAGAGTAGAAATAAACAACATCGAAAATCAGGGAAACATACAAAAGATCAATGAAGTCAAATGTTGGTTCTTTGAAAAATTAAACAACATTGACAAACCCCTAGCCAGGCTCACTTAAAAAAGAGTAAAAATGGAGAGGACTCAGTTTAATAGAATTTTAAACTATAGAGGAGGTATCACAACTGACACCACAGAAATCCAGAAAAGCATGCAAAACTTCTATGAGGAACTATATGCCACCAAGCTAGAAAATCTGAAAGAAATGGAAGAATTACTAGAAACATGCCCTTCCAAAACTGAACCAAGAAGAACTACAAAACCAAATGCAATAATTACAGACAAAGAAATTGAAACAATTATTAAGAATCTCCCCAACAACAAAAGTCCTGGACAGATGGCTTCACAAACAAATTCTACAAAACCTTCAGGAAACAGTTAATACCTATACTTCTAAAGCTTTTCCACAAAACTAAAGAAACAGGAACACTACTTTCCACCTTCTATGAAGCCAACATCACTCTGATTCTTCTTGTTCTAGCGTTTGCCCTTCTTCCGTAGCCAGTCAACAGCGTCAGGTTGAGCCTGATGTAAAGTTCCAAGACCTCCTTTGAATCTGGAGAGGTGGCAGTCATTGACTATGTGGGTCATAGTCTGTCTGTAGCCGCAGGGGAAGTTTGGGTCATCTCTGGCTCCCCAGCGATGGAACATAGCGGCACACCGCCCTGATACCAAAAGCAGATAGGGACAGAACAAAAAAGGAAAACTACAGACCAATATTTCTGATAAACATAGATGCCAAAATATTAAACGAAATCCTGGCCACCCAGATACAGCAGTATATGAAAAAGATTATTCATCATGACCAAGTGGGATTTATCCCAGGAATGCAAGGCTGGTTCAACATCCATAAGTCAATCAATGTCATTCACCACATCAACAAAAGCAAAACCAAAAACCACATGATTATCTCAATAGATACAGAGAAAGCTTTTAACAAAATCCAACACCCATTCATGCTTAAAACACTACAAAAATGGGATTAGATGGGAAATTCCTCAAGACAGTGGAATCCATATATAGAAAACCTACAGCCAACATCATACTCAATGGACAGAAGCTGAAAGCATTCCCCCTCAGATCGGGAACTAGACAGGGCTGTCCACTATCACCATTACTCTTCAACATAGTATTGGAAGTTCTTGCCATAGCAATCAGGCAAGAGAAAGAAATCAAAGGAATACAGATTGTAAGGGAAGAAGTCAACATCTCACTATTTGCAGATGATATGATAGTATACATAGAAAAACCTAAAGAATCCAGCAGAAAACTACTGGAATTTATTAGGCAATATAGCAAGGTGTCAGGCTACAAAATCAATGTACAAAAAACCGTGGATTTTCTTTATGCAAACACTAAATCTGAAGAAGAAGACAACCAGAAATCACTCCCATTCACTGTTGCAGCAAAATCAATAAAATACCTAGGAATAAAGCTGAACAAAGAAGTGAAAGACTTGTATACTGAAAACTATGAGTTATTATTCAAGGAAATAGAAACTGATACCAAGAAATGGAATGGCATCCTATGCTCATGGATTAGAAGAATAAATATCATCAAAATGAATTCTCCCCACAGTCCTATACAAATTTAAGGCAATACCCATCAACATTCCACCAAGCTTCTTTCAGAGAATAAAATGAAAGAATCTCATGATGGAAAAATGTAACAATAAGAAGCCAAGTATATTGTCAGATTTCAAAACTGGTGACAACACTTAGGCAAGCAGACATAGAAGATACAGATGTTAGTGTGTTACTTGTTCTGTTGAATTCAGATAATGATGAGATGTTAATAGATTACTCTCTCTTCTCCATCATGCACCCATTTCCTGTCTCTCTCACATCTCAAACTTTGATGATAATACCTAATATTTCATCACCACTCCTCTCAGCCTTCCATTGTGCTTGCTGTATTCTTGATTCTGGTAAGTGAAACTATACTTTACATGCATTATTTATACCTTTTACAAGCTGTGTAATTGTCACATTCCTGCTTTTGTTATATGTTGTTGTTGCTTTAGCCTGTATGTGTCATTCGGTATAATTTGGTAGATTTTGGGGGTAGGGAAGTTTCAGGAGCACTGAATTTTTTTTCTAAATCAATGATGAATAATTATTACTTCTTTATATCATTGTGAAGTATTTCATAGGATTACTTTGCTTCTAAGTAGCAGAGAAAACATTTTTCAAGAGCTACTTGTAGAAAACCTTATATTTCTTTAAATTCAACACTTTCCCATAGTTCAAGATTCAAAACAGTGTTGTTCAACCTCTTTTGGGACATTTTTTAAATGTCCTATTATGTCTTTAAAAAAATATGAGTCCTTGTAAGTGGGGTGGCTACCAACAAGTTGCATGAAGCCCTTGGTTTCATACATGGCATGGTAATTGCCAGAGCTGTATTTTGATCTTTGTCTCTTGAAATAAGTTCAATAAATCTTTAAAATATATGTGGATCCTGTTCCAGAATGCATATATAGCTGGCTACCAAAATAGTGTGTTAATATTAACTTTCACCAAGACAAAATTGAAACTCAATCTTTACAAAAATTTGTAGTTTGCTCAGCTCACTTTTATTATTTTATACATATATTTATAGTTAAATAAAACACTTGTCAGTTTCAATTTTATTCAAAAGTAAAATTCAATAAGTCAGCTGAAGTTTGTTGTTAAGCCTGATTTTAAAAATGTGGAATGGTCTTTGATATACTCAGTGCACATCACTTTTGAACTACTGACTTCAGCTTTTTTATCCATTTTTTATTGAGGGGATTACTGTTGTACTGTACAATCATTGATATATGAGTATAATTTCATTATACCTGAAGACACCACAGTTTTCTTTCACCACCCCCTTTCCCCCAAGTCCTTTTCTTTGATGCAATACACCATGCCCAATCCACATCTCATTTCATGTTCTTTTTCTCTGTCCCTATTTTTCAAGCCCTGTTTATACGTGAGATCATTTGGTATTTGTCCTTCTTTTTTTGGCTTATCTCACTTAGCATGATGTTCTCTAGTTCCATCCAAGATGATACAAAGGGGATGACCTCATTATTTTTTACTTCTGCTATTTATTTTGAATGCAAGAGGTTTTGAAAAATCTTGACTCATAATAATATGTAAATGAAAGTAATTGAACAGAGCTACCATTGTCCCTTTCCCTGTCAAAGGAAAACATATATCAAAAGAATTCTAGTATGATCTATGTTGCATTATAATACTTATCTGCAATAGTTAATAACACCATTTTGGCAATCTGTGAATCATAACTACAATATTATTATAGTTATAGAGAAAAATAAAGGAGTAAAAGATCTGTAAGGCCAAGGAATGTGAGTCATTATCCCGTTGATTCCCCCGCCATGCTAATATAGTCAATGATGTGTCAAAAGGTCTTGGAGAAATGTCCTCTTCATCAAAAGATTGGATTGATTCCTATTACTCTGTAAAAAAAAATAATAACAAGATGCTCTATGTACAGATGCCTGGACTTTTCTTTTAATGGAGTTTTCACTTGCCAAAATATTGAATATAGTAACTAAAATTAAGGAAGCCCTTAGCTAATATTTGCTGAACAAAATTTAAGTGAAACATAAATCTAGTAGTTAATACTTTCCCACATTCTACTTAGTAGCTAATTTTAAATTACTTATTGAGTATCAATCTACCTGTGATTAATGGATGTCACACTTTGGGAGAAAAATAGTTATATTTTGAAAATTCTATGTACTCAGTAGTTGAGATATATGAAATATAGAACATGGGAAGGGATGTCAAATATATTTACAGTTCTCAAAGTTCACTGACTGAAATATTTCTATTTGGCCTGGAAAATGTGAATTGACACTACACATGCAAATATTTTTCAGGCCTCTTGCTGCCTCCCTGGTCTCCCATTTGCATATTTTGATATCTTTAAATCATAAATAATTAAAACTCTCTTAGCTCAGAACACTGCAGATTACAAAGAAACTTGTGGGAATAAAAATAGCATAGTCCCCAAATAAATGAGTGTATTTTCTCAAAAATATGGATACTACCTAAAGATGTCAAGTGATACCAGGTTGTGGAATAATCTGTTAGCACTTGCATGTGCCAGGCAGAAAATAACCTGGCTATAGTCTAAGAAAACCTCAGGAATATTTCAGTTGTTCCAGGAAACATCTGTCTAGGAGCATGAAAATATGAAATTCTAAACTGGGACTGAAAGTCCTAGGAAAATACAAGTCCCCCTGTAAGAAGATCACTTAATGTCTGATATTCAAATATAGCAGTTAGTTGAGAACCCTCTGTGGCTGAAAAAAAGTCAAAAGTGTTATTATAGAATATGTGCATGATTTAGTCAATTATCTTTATTCAAAAAATCAATCACCCCATTAAGCAGTGTCATTACCAAGGTGTTATATATGTCAGGTACTCTTAGGAGAGATGTCAAATTTGTGTCCAGTATACTGATGTCTAGTACTACAAAACAAAATGAGCTTTGGGTAGGGATTTAGTTACTCTTAGTTAAGGAGTCAGCATTCTGAGACTTCTCAAAATGATGCTTTGCATGAATTATCCATGCTGTTAAATATTATTACCTTTGCTGTACCTGAAATATCAAGATTATTTGCTTTTTCGATAACAGAGCATGGAAGATAATTATAAACATTTCTTTTAAAAAGAAGACAGTGACAATAAAGAAGTAGGCAAAAGATATGAGTAAACAGTTTTCTAAAGAACAATACACATGACCCACAGATATATGAGTAAATGTTCCACTTTACTCATCACCAGAGTAAATAAAATTAAAACCACAATAAGATTCCACCTCAGACCAATGAGAATGGCCTAGATCAACAGGACAAGAAAAGATAAATGTTGGTGAGGATGTGTAGAAAGAAGAACTCTATTATACTATTAATGGGCTAATACAGCCATTACAGAGAATAGTATAGAGAATTCTTAAACAAATAAAAATATAAATGCCTTATGACTCAGCAATACCACTCTTGGGAATTTATCCAAAATGAAAACATGACATGAAAACACTAAGCTGAAGGAATATATCTACCTCCTTGTTCAGAACTGCATTATTTGCAATAACCATAGACAGATGACTGGATAAAGAAGGTATTTTATAAGCTTGTAAGTAATTGTTAAATCATTAATAAAAATGACAAATTTTTTAATGACATGGTGAAAGGATAAATGCTAATACAGCCAGAAGAATGTGGAAACAGCTCTCCATCCTATTGTGATACTTCTTTTGTAACCAACTTTGTACCATGTTAATGATTTGCATATAACAGCCTCCTGGCACAAATTAAATGGAACAAGGTCCCATTGCAGCTAATAAACACACTGTAACAAGTCCCTCAACTTTCCCTGGTCACAGTGCTCAGCAGGATTGCCATATGTGGAACTGGATGCAAGATAAAAAATAACATTATTCTGTACTTTCAGACCCATACAACTCTATATTGTTGCTTCGGAAATAAATTTTGTTTAATGGTCCAGTGATTATCTCTTATCTGGTTTGCTGTAATATTGGTTTTTGGGTTTTGTTTTTTCCTTTTTTTTTAAGCATGAGTATCTGTACTTTGGAAGAACTACAGTTAAACATATTTTGAGCAGAAGAGGGAAAGGCAGAAGGGCTCCTTTGGTGGCAGTTCACACAGACTATCATTCCAAAACATTTCTGGCTTTACACTGATATCGTCAACCAGTGTCAGCACAGCTGAGGTGACTGTGCTAATTAACTGTCCTACAGAACCATCTGAGAAAGCTTGCATAAACTCCATGGGAATACAAGCTGTTAGAAAGAAATTCTATCCAGTGGAGCTAGAGACCAAACCCAGATATAGAATCAAAGCACACAGAGCAGTTCCCTTAACCATCAGGTGATAACATCATCCTCTAGAGAGCTGAAGACAAGGTTAATATGGCTGAATACAAATTAACCCTCTGGGAGCCAGGCAGTGGCACACCTGGCTGAGTGTCCACATTACCATGTGCATGGACCCAGGTTTAAGACCCTCTTCCTGATGAAGCAGGTCTGCAAGGTATCTTTAATTCTCCTTCTGTACCTCCTCTGTCAATTTCTCACTGCCCTCTCAAGTTAAAAATAGAAAGGAAGAAAAGGGGAAAAAAAGAAAAGAAAAGAAAAACCTGGTGCAGTGAATTCACAGTGCTGGCAAATAAAAAAAATAATAAAAATAAATTCAAATAAAAAAATTCTCTGAAAAAAGTTTAAGGCCTTCTCCCATTTGGTCGTTACAAAGCATTTGGCAATAGTCTCTCGAAATAAAGATAGCATTCCTGCTCAAAAGACCTATTCTTAATAGAAAACCAGCTCAATATAAGAAATAAAAAAGATAAAAGGGGCCAGGTAGTAGCACACCTGGTTGAGCACACATGTTACAATGCACAGAGACCTGGGTTTGAGCCCCGAGTCCCCACCTGCAGGGAGAAAGCTTGCAAGAGGTGAAACAAGTCTACAGCTGTCTCTCTGTTTCTCTCCCTCTCTATCTCCCTCCTTCCATCTCAATTTCTGGCAGTCTCTATCCAATAAATAAATAGAGATAATGCCAATATAAAAAATAATAATAAGATAAGATACAATAAACCACATCCCCTAATGGTTGCTTGACATGTATATGGTTAGGTAGGAATGGGGCCCATTGGCTGTCCTGGAAATGTAGTGAAATTGAAGCTATCTTGCATTTAGATAAACAGCGTCAAAGTGAAGAAAAGTTTATGTAATTTGGCACAAAGATTAAAAAAAAAAAAAGATTGTTTCAGGACAATAAGGCACTACAAAATTTAAAGAATTTAAAGGGTAGGACAAAGAGAGTTTTAGTAAAAACTTGTTGTAAGTTTTATTTACTGCTATCACTTAAAAATTATTAGGAAATATTATAATACTGAATGAGGATCTAACTATGCTTCTCTTGCTACGCTAAGATAGCCTTGTCTCTGTGGATTATAGACCAGTAAATCTGTGTCATGATCTGAGTTTTTAATCTGCTTGCAAGATAAACAGTTTACCTGGCAAAAACACAACTTCCAGAGCAGAGACAAAGTACATTATTATTGCCAGTATCACAAAGAACATGAGATTCCTGGACACACCTTGCACCCCACCCCAGAGTGGCTCTGTTGGGTGCTGCACAATTGAAGAAACTCAAGCATAAGCTATCTGCATCTTTTATAAGGGGCTACAAGCAATTCTGCCAGGGCCTTGCTCCAGAAGGACACATGATCTTTATGCCAGCTAGTATATGGGCTACCTTCTGCCTCTTAGGAAATATTATATGTCATTCAGTATTGTTTACCATACAAATATCCATCAAAATAAAATGCTTCTACTCACTACATGTGAAGAAAGGGAGAGGTCAGAACCATTTTTACCCTGAGCAGCCTTACACTAACAGAAGCTACTGATAGTGGAAAAGGGCTACCCACACAGAACACCTGCTCACTTATAGGATCAACTCCAGGTACCTGCCAGTGAACACATTGTAGCCACAAAGTTCCACTCTGCTTTTGAGACCACAGGCTCTGGGACCATCTTCTTGGTTTTAAAGCTATATGAGAGTGTTAGAAAACCTATTTGATTTGGCCTCAAATCATCCAAGACAGAATCAGATTCATAAATGAATCAACATGTGAATTGCCT